>NC_092423.1:119464399-119644543 GCF_036169615.1 Heliangelus exortis
ACGGGGAGTCTTCATATGTGGTCAGCAGTTCTCGGGTTTAACAATGAAGCTGACTGAAAATACAGAGCTTCTATTTACCATTGACTACATTCACCACACCTTTTTTCAGATGGCCAGGAAAAGGAAAAAAAAAAAAAAAAAGCATTTAAATATCAAAGTGAGCTTTGTAATATGTTTACATGTCTTGCCTTGTTCTGTTTCCCCTTCAAACTAAACTAATTCTATGATACAAGCTGTTTTCTCAGGGAAATGTGAGTCAGATAGAAATGTTTTCCTACCCAAGAAACAGTGTTTCATTTACTAACTGAAAAAAATAGGAAACATTTGCTTTCAGGCTTTTAAGATTTTTTTTGGAATTGAAAAACAAAGACAATTCCATTTCAGAATGCTTTTCACACAAGTCTGACAGCTGGCACAAAAATTAAGCGAATGTTTACACTGGAAAAATGTCACAGAAACGTCTATTAAAATCAGTATTTTTTTGTGTATCATAATAAACTACTCCGATTGTCATTGTTCTCTACAAATAAACTTTTTGCCTTAGCAGCCACAATTGTGACCAGAAGCTGTTCTCACACATATACCAGTTGAGCAGTGCGGGATTTTTTAGGGTTTTATTTACTTTGCTGTTGTCACAAATAAAAGAAAAAAAGAAAAAAACTTATGCAAACATTTCATGCTGAAGTGAATGGATTTCAACAGCTGCTGATTTGGTGACATCGAGAACCCCAGTGGAGATGTCCTGCTGAATTAACGTCTTGGAAATGTTAAAAAGAAACTTCAAACAGCCCTTGTTTAGCAGGCGGTCGGGGCTGGCTCTCGGTGGGGATCATGTGAAGACTCGCAGAGCAGTCACTCAGTCATGAATCAGACTTGTCAATAGTTGCCTATTTTCTCAACAGGTGTCTCAATCACACCCCATAATCCTTCCCCCCACAGGCTCCTGGTTTTACAGATATTGCTCCGGCACAGGGCGCTGGGTTTGCCTAGGTGGGATGTGCAGTGATTGCTGAACAAGCAGCCCCCTCCTCCAGTCCTTCCCAAATTGTCCCCTCGGTACAAACTCGCCCATGTGAGCCAGCAGGGAAAGTATGAGAACTGTAGCACGGGAGCAAGGAAGCATTTAATCCTTTGTTATTGCTGCAGATAAGCATGGCAAACACCAAACCATCGTCTGCTTTTTGTCAGATAATTATGAAATGCTGATATACTGGGGGACTACTCCTTGTCAGTCCCTCTGCAGCAAGCACTTGGTGCTTGGACAGAAGAAGGCACGGCTGACAGAAAAGCTCTTACTAGAAATGAAAATGTAGGGAAATGTTTCGTGTTAACTCAATAAAAAAATAAAAGGTTTAAATTAAAACCCCAGGAAGCCACTTAAAAATTATTATTTTTTTTATAACTAGCTTTCAATCGTGAGTTTTTACAGCATTTTTTGTAATTAAATTAATTTTGTGAAGTTTTGAAATCCTCATTTCTTTTATATGACTCATACATACATGTAACTACAAAAGTGAAACAAGTCCTATGGGTCACAGCTGTCAGAATCCTAAAGAAATGCAAGTATTCAGCAAAAAGTTTAAATTACATGCATTTTTTACCCTATAAAAAAAAACCTTTACCTCTGTGCTTACAGCTATGCTCTCTGAAGCACATCAGTATTAAGAAACAAAGGAAACAGATCCCGAGAAATTTTTCTTGCTTGTTCTGTCAAAAAGCAATAAGCCTGTAAACATCCTACAACATTTACTGAGCTTGCTCAAATTATATCATTTATGGTGTGAATTATAACCAACTTTGTATCACCAAAGTACTCTGGGATTCCTCTTTTTTCCCTTGTTTTCCAGTTTTACATATTATGTCTACATAAATTACTGATGAGCTGAAGTAATCTTTTGTATTTTCAGGCCAGTCTCTTCCTGCAACAGGGGAAGAAATATGTTTGTAAAATAATATGGGCAGGTAAGCAGCAACAGGCTTCTCTTATATAGTAACAGCTCCTTTAGAAACATCAGCTTCTGCATGACTCACAAATTAAACATAAAAGGAGATTTATCAAAAAATATATCAGCTTTATGCAATGTTTTGAGATCATAAGCCCCCCTTGTATCAGACTTCATAAAAGAGTTCCCTAAGGAAGGTAAACTCTCCAAATGTAGCATATAACTTAATAATTTCCAAATACCTTTGAAATTTAGGTCAAATTAAGTTAGACAGTAAAACTGGTGCAGTTTGACCATTCCAGCTGTATGTCGAAATTCTTCCACATTGTTGGATAACATGAAAGTGCAGCACCAGTTCCTGTCACCATCAATTTAAAAACTTCTGATATTCTACCTCTGAGCATGGAGTTGTTTAAATACTATCTCTAACATCAGTAAACTGCATGTACCACCTGCACTGTGACTTGAATTACTGAAACACAACACTACACAATTAAAAAGACAATCTCAGATTTCAGCAGAAAAAACATGGTACTGGAGAAATTTATATAAAGAAAATATTTTAAATATATTTCAAATGTGAAATATAATTTGATTGTATGCCTGATGTATACACAGATTATTAATTTATACAGGATGGATACACCACAGTTACAAGTTGCTTTAAGTATGTTGATAGATGCATATAGTCTAGGCCAGACCTTTAAAATGCTGTGTAACTGAGGGACTTTACATACAAGTAATCCCTGTGAGTTAATTTTAACTACTTGTGTAAGTGCTTTGTAATTTGATGTATAATTTTTTGTAATTTCTTTAGGAGTGAACATGAAATACATCAGTGCTTTCTGTTGTATAGGCAGCATGTCAGTATGTTGTGGGGTTTTTTTTCTCTGAGGTAATTTGTAAGAATTTTGTTCCAGTTCATAGTCTTAACATCATTTTATTTAACATTGTAAAAGCATTTTGACCTAAAACTGGATTAATCAATTGGTCTCAACAGGACTGCTCAGATATAAGTTTCTTCCTGTGCCTTTGTAAAAAGAAGACTTGAATTTTTAAAGATTTATTTTCTCTGTAATTTTTTTATAATATGTAAGGATATTAAGAAAATAACTCATTGGATGATTATTTACAGAACACAAATACATCCTCAGCAAATGCAACCTTTAATGACATTTATTTATGAAACTTGCCTGGCACTGATTTACTGATTCTGAACAGTAGCCCAGCCTCATTCAGACCACAGTCATCAAAAGCATCCTAATCATATCAACGTATTAATATTTTGAGCTTTACTCAAAGAATGCAACCCATGAAATAGTGAAAGAGCACCTGAATCTTGTTTTCTGTATGTAAAGACCTGCTTTTAACACAGATGCATTCTTTCTGCATTCTCTGCTTTTTCCCCAGCAAAGAGCAAGAACTGATAAAAAGTAGTTATTTTGGAGCAAGCTCCTAATTTTGACATGCAATCAATGTAAAAATGGAACTTTCAACAGGTAATCTGCAATGAGGCAAGTTCCAACTCATTCAGATGTAGCTCATCTATTCCAGAAAAAAAGGACAAAATTTAAAAGTGGAACAAACTACACTAGCAAAAAAAATGCAAAGGCTACAACATAAAACTCCAAGACATATAGTCAGAATGATGTAAAAAAAATAGGAAAGTGTTATTACCAGTAAAGACGGAATTGATATTCTAGAACTTGACCATGCTTAGCTCTAAGCTCCAAAGTTTAAAAGGTAAATTGACTGATTAGATGGTTCTGAAAAATGAGAATAAGGTATGTAAAATCTTTCCTGTATTTGAAGCCTAAAAAGCACTATGCATTTGAGAGATGTGGGTAACCTGACACTGGACCTGCAGTGCCTATAATGGGAGGGATGTGTAGGGAGACATTTCAAAATTAATAAATAGACAAAGACAAAAACAAGACCTTGTAAAAGGCAGAGGAAGATCAAACAAGAAGGCACACAACTTCTCTCAGACTACAGTAGGGTAAGAACGATACTGAATTTTTTACTTTGTTTTGCCAGACAAGGAATGTAATGGAAACTTCAGTTACAAACTCTGAAGCAAAACTTTAGCAAGTTCTCAGCACCACTGCAGTTTAGTGGCAGTGTCCATTTCAAGACCTGAAAGGACCCTTCTGACTTCTTCATGTAATGGAAACCAAAGCGTGTCACCCGGTTACACCACCCTTAGCTGGCAACTGGGCTTACTTTCTAATTTCTACTTGAAATGGAAAATGTGACCAGGAATGCAGAAGTACTTAACACACACTCTGGAGTCCTCTTCCATTTGATAAAGATTTTATCTGTCAAAACTGCACTCCTGCTCAAACTATCAAATACCAGTCTCTGATATCCTGGGCTGCTGCCCTCCCAATTGTGGAATTATTTGTTATCTAGAAAAAGGCTTTAGAAGGGAGGTCTAGGAGAGAGAAGTAAGAAGCATTACCCAAAAGAAGATTTAAGAGACACTCTGGCTACTCAGGATACAACCCTGCACATGTATTTGTTCTCAAGACATGGGCCATGAATTCCTGTGATTCCAACAACAACCCTTTACTTTTCTATGCTTCCCTCCACCTCTTTTTCTAAAACCATGAAAAAAATTTTCTTCTTTGGTCACTTTTGTCCAGCAGGAGAAAATGGGCATGCAAATGCCAGCTATAATAATTAAAAGAAAATAGAGCAAAAGGGAGTTAAAAATTACTGATTATTCTACTATAATAATTGTGATATGTCTGGAAACTGCAGCTTTTGTGCAGTTTGGACATTAAAAACTAACTGTAGGAACATCAGTTATTAGTGTGATTGTGTTTCAGAGATTCCATGAAATCAGAAGTCCAGAATTAGAATATTTGAAATGCAGCCTTTAATTTTTTCTCTCAAGGATTTGGATCACAGTCCACATTACTTTTGAAGGTTCATGATTAACCTTTAACTTTATTAAAACTTTTCAGATATCAGGAGTGCTACTATTTTTATTAAATCAAAACAAGCTGCAGGACCTTTTAGTCACTTAGCTTTTCTGTCTAAAGTTGAAGGTTTATTGGAAATAGCCTGCTTATTCCTTATCACTTTTCTCACTGTTTAGTCATGATCAGAAACAAGATGTTCCTTAAGATATTCCATAATTTCATCTAATTCTATACTTCCTGTTTTCCCAACTGGTTTCAGTACTGTTCTCTTCATTCCACTGCTTATTTTGTCACATTTCCCAAGTCTGACTATAACTCAGTGCTTGTTATATTGCTGTGTGTTCTAGAGAATATTTAGATATGAAGAGCTCTTGGCTTCTTTTCTAAGAGGCATATCTTGTACACAGAAAATAATCTGCTTCCTTAGGCAACAGTTAGCTTGCTACTCTTCCTTTCAGTGACTTTCATTGATATAAAGTATAACCGTGACAATTTTATTTAGTCATTGGCTTAATATTTTGGTTTTTGACAGGTAAATAAAATCCTGATGTTTACTCATGGCTTGCCAACACTGTTAAGATAGGAAGATGCATGTCTAAACATATTAAAACACAGATTCCTAAGGCAGATGCACTATGACCAAAAAAGTGTATTAAAGATGTTTTTTTCTCTAGCTGAAGAATGAGGACATATTGCACTTTAAAAGGCTCTGTTGAGGGGAAAGAGACATCCTCCTCATCTGACTCTTCAAGAAGCTCTTTTGCTGCTAGAAACTTACTTATGAACTTCCCTCACAGTGAGTTATTTGCACAGAGCAGCTCCAGCCATATTAAAGCTGTTAGCTTTGGGGTTTTTGGTTTTGTTTTTTTTTTTTTTCATTATCTCTCTCTTTCAAACCTTTGTTAAAGAGCTAAACTCAGAGTTCGAATTGCAGTTTCTTTAAAATCCCAGATACTATTTGATCCTGAGCATTGGTCTCGTATCACTTAAACCTCTGAAAAACTTTCACCTGAAGAGATACAAACACCCATGAGAAACAGCAAGAACGCAGCCAAAATTTGTATTTGTCAGTACAATCTACAGACTGCTTTCACTCTGATTAAAAGCTGCAGCAAAACAGAGTCTTTGGGAAAAGAGGATGAATTTCAACTCTTGCCATCTACATTTGGCTCAGGTGTTACCTTTTCCAAGTGCAAAATGATTAATTTAGAAGCACAACTTTCCCTTCTAAATGAAAATTGTCTCAAACACAATTTCCTTACACTCTACTAAACACAGACAGGGATGGCTAGAGGCTACAAATCTTTAGGTTCTCCACTGATGCATTAACTAAACAAAAAGACAACCTTACTTGTTTCAGAAAGCTTTATTAGAATAGGAATCTTTGAAGACAAACACAAAAGATTCTAATATGTTTAGATTTTATAATGTAAACAACTAATTTAATGCATCACTGGTCATATACAATAGTCGCCATCTTGCAACATGAATGCAAGTAAGAAACTGATGTAATCTGTGAGATATTTGAAAATAATTAATTTGAGAATAAAAAAAGAACTTATATTGTGTAAACTCTCCCTGTTTGCCTTTTTTAAAAGGATCAGAAAACTGTAGCATTGTAGCCCTTGCCAAATGAAGGTAACAAGAAATCATTTGAAGTGGCCTCTAAATTAAGAATGTGTAATTGCCTGAGAAAGGCTATTTGATCAAAAGGGGTTTAAGTGTTGCCTACCAGGAGAGTTCCAAAAAACACCACAAGATCAGTTTATTTAAATGAGGTCCAAAAAACTTCTACATTTTTGCAGTTTTTCTCAAAGGAGCTTGACATGCCTAAATTGTGTTTGCCAGCCTGTCAGACTTTTGCGCTAATGTTTTTGTTCTGCAAGGGCAAAGGCAGCTTCAAGCATTTTTGGGTCAAGCCAATGTTTGGTGTCTCCTTTTCACTTTTTAACTCCTTCTCAAACCAGAATCTTCTTGCTTAACTATCTTGCTGCTTAGAAAATTATATGAAACACTCTTTTCCCATTTTTATTCTTTGCTATTATTCCCCTCACAAGTATGGACAGACATATGATGACAAGAAAACTTTCTACATGCTGATCCCTGTTTATTTGTTATTTAATTCGAAAGAAGGATCCTATTTTCTGGCACACTCCAGAATCACACCCCAGGTCCTGCAGAATTATCTGCCCTGATGAACCAAGGCACCCCGGGAAGCCCAGCTGTCCCCTAAATGACTAGCAGTGTATTATTGTACCACTTCACAGAAATGACAATGGGGTATTGAATCAAATACATCAACATAGAAATCTCCTCAATTGATAATTTCATCCAGCATGTTTTGCTAGAAAAAAAAATACCCCACTTACTCAAACCAATGTTAAAGTATGAAATATTTAGGAACTAGTCTGACGTTTGGAAATAATGGCTAAACAGGCTTTCTAGGATTTCACAAGCCAGCTAAAATACTTCTGCTACTGGGATGAGCCTTGTAGCCAGTATCAGAAAAAGGTGTAAACAGCTGAGCCATGATGCAGGGACTGCTCAGATCCCCGCTGCTATCAGCATACAGGGAATTGAGACTTTGGCCCTCATCTTACTTTATCAAGCTGCCAATGACTCAGCAACAGCAGAGGTACAAATGCATGCCAAGATATCCTTTATGAGAGTAACCAAGTTTTAAAAACCCTGAAACAAATACAAAGCTTTTCTACAGACATCTGAAGAGCTGAAGGCTGGAAGTTTTGTCTGCAGGTTATGCTTAGAAGAATTATACAAGGCAGTAAGGAGACACCTTTCTTGAAACTGCTGAGGAACAGGGTCACCCCAGCAGAACATGACTTACCTAAAATTGCCTCTGTAGCCTGACCTGGCTGGCCCTGCTTGGGGTCCATGTGGCAAATGCCACCCCTGAGGAGCACATGGCTGGGAGGGTTGAACAATGTCGCCACCAGCTGGATGTGTACGGGTGGCAGGGATGGGGCTCACTGTAGAGCAAGGGAAGCTTATTCTCCCTAAAAAATACCTGTACATTGGAAAATGCACATTTGTATTGGCTAAATACACGCCCAGAGTTGGCACAGGTATTCTGCAATTTCAGATGTAAGTAACTTCAGAAACTTTGAAGTGATCTCTTCCTGTTTCCTTAGATTCAGCCATTTGTAGGGAAAACCAAGATCCACTTGATGGTCGAAACTGGACTGTGGGCAGTCATACTCTGAGGTTCTTTGATTCCCAGGAGGATTCAAATCCTTCCTTTCACCTCTCAGAACAATGCCCTAACTGCCATCTTGTGGGGTGTTGCAAAATGAGAATTCTCCCAAACTTTTGTGCTCACATATATCTGCCATGCACACTTTTTGAACAAAGATGACAACTTGGTGGTTACCATTTTGTGTTCCTATGGCCACCCAGCTGTACTGCTCTTTACCATGAAGAGGGTTCCTGCAGAGGAATCATGCTGCTGCGGGGACAGGTATAGAATAAAATTTGCATCTTGCATAAGTGCCTAAACCACTGGGCAGGTAAATTTTACCTTTAACATCACCTCTAACATCACCTTTTACCTTTAACATCACCTTTAACAGTTCAGCTCAGTTTTGTGAGCCTTGGTAATTTTCCTAGTTTCACTACAAAGGCCCAAGTACAATTTTTTTTTTTTTCCAGAAGCATTTTCTTCTTTATTTTGGACCAGTTTTAACTGATGTTTTGAGGGGATGAAGGATGAGAGGAGATTTTGGACTGTAAAATCAATTATTTGTACAGCCGTAAGGATCCGTGGAAAACTAGGTCTCACAGTCTCTCTAATGATGGGAAAGAGAAAGAATGGATATGAAGAAATGTGTATAAAATTTGAAGTTTAACTTAAGAGTTCACTGTTTTGGTTTTGTTTGATACCTCCATTTTTGTGTTTATTATCTCAAGTCCTGGATCCTTGAGAGAGTGAATTACTTGGAAGCAGTCTTAGATTTAGCATATGTGAAGGATCTTGCTGGAATGAAGCATTAGTATTGGAACAGAGACAGCCTGCAAGGGCTGGGAAATGGAGGACACAAGTACACGTGGAGCTTCTGGGGATGCAGGGACTCCTGTATCAAGTGAGGATATTGCACATTTTATGCTTAGAAAAGAAGGTTCATTGGTGTGTCCTTCCTCAAACAGGGGGATGTTATGACTCGATGATCTGAGAAACCCAGTGTTAAAACTGTGAGAAACCCACAAAAACCTGTTATGTGAAATTAATTTAGAAGACAAGATAGGGACTTGGATGCTATATTAAATTAGTTCTAGAAAAGAATACAAACACTTTTGCTTGGAGATGTCTGACACTTTCCATCAGGGTATCAATGGCAATCATGTAAAACAGGAAAGTTGAATAATTTTCTTAGGTAAACCATGAGTAATCAAGCTGTGGTAATCTTCAGCTTTTTCCTGATGGGGTATTTAAAAAAATCTGAGGAGGAAAGCAGGATGTTGTCCCACCATTGCTCCCTAGGAATTGAGCTTAATCCTAGTGATGCTAAACATAACTCCACAACTTGCTCACTCTCAGCAGAGACCCAGACCTTTAATGTACCAATTCATGGTACAGGTAGCATAGGTAAGAGAGCAACACCTAAAAATGAACTTTAAATTTTAAAGGAACTTGCCACAATCTGCACTGAGCATGCGTGCATGACTACTTTTAGACTATTTTCGTTACCTGACAGAATTGTTCCTTTGTTCCTCTGGTAATCCCACCTCTGCCCAGAACAGACATGAGTTTGCCTACAACAGAACAGTGCTTCAGCACTGAAAACAGGGGCCAAACTACATACAGGTGAGTACCTAAGTCATGCAGAGTCAACAGGTGAGAGGAGTTTGCCATGGGAATGTGGTGCTGGAAGGCAGTCCAAGTTTGGAGAAATGCTTAGACCAGCTCACCACCAGTGCTGGTTATGTACTGCAGACCTGTCTCAAAAAGGACAAGATGCTTACACTCCGAGCAGATAGTCAGATGAAAAATGTAGCAATCTGCTGAAATTTGGTGACAGAGAGGAGTGCTCAGCTTTGTTATCCCCCCCCCCCCCCGTATTTCACAGTACATTAGCTTGGCTCTTCCCCTGTAATTATGTATAAAATCCAACCTCTGTCTGCAACCACCACACCTCCTACCTTTCCCTTTAAGTCTATTGTCAGGACCTTTACTATGAGATCCTGGCTTCTTTGAAATGAGAACGTCTAGAATGTCAAATTTAGTTTCTACTTGCACTGTGTAGATCCAGGGGTGATAGGATGATTAAGCAAACAAAAAAACTATGAACTTTCATTTGTACCAGGTGAATGTTCAATGCCAGCCATGTAATACGATTTCAAGAGACGTGGAAAAATTAGGTGGCAAATAGAGTTTTGGCAAAAGCACAGTTCTTCAGATGCAACATGTGTAAATCATTATTTTGTCTTGTAGAATTGTTAAGGAAACGTATTTAGATGGCAATTATATAATTAGAGTGTTAGGCAGCCTTACTGAATGACAAGTGATTAAACACATGTCAACAAACAGACAGCATTACTTTGATTAACATGTGGAAAATGGCACAGAATAACACTGGCAAGCACCAGGTGAGCAACAAAGTTGAGTGTATATTTTGCTAATAGCTTTTTTTGTCTAAAATGGCAGGTGTCTATAAATTAGGCAACTGGGTTTTGACTGAGTTTTAATCCATAATGTTTGAAAAGCTGTACCAGTCTTTGTAATTAAAATGAACGTAACTATTAAAATAAAAATGCTGCCTGTCAGGGGTCAAGATGAAAAATCCAGACCCTTGCCAATCCCAACTGCAAGACAAGCTACTAGGGGAGGGTGTCCTTCCTTCCACTTAAATTTTGGCTCCCTCTGTGTCTCAAAGTTTTGTCTAGTAGGTGTATGTCTATCCATTTTTAACTGTTGAGTAGGAGAAGAAGTTACCTCTCTTGTCTTCCCCCTGTTTTTCCATGCCAGGGAAAAAAGCTGTTAGATTTCTTGATACTGCAAGTGGGCTGAATCTCCTACTGCAGTGTGACAAGGCAGAAAAGTAACTGATACTTTTAGCTTTTCCAAACTTCTCCAGCATCTTTTAAGCTTCTTCCCTTCTCCAACAAGCCACAGCAGCAAGAAAATTCAAGATTTTTACATCTCACCATTGGCCAGCTGAGCCTAAAGTAACAGCAAAACAAACCAAACCAGAAACAGATTGCATACTAAGGTTAGCAAGCAGCTGGCCTGTGGTCCATGGAAGGTTGGCTCACTGCATGTTGTTAATGCTTTTCTTTTCAGTTCCACATGCTACACTGCACTGAAAGCTTGCTAAGGTATTTTAACACAAGCAACTACTAAGGGTGCAGTTCCAAAACAACTTAACTTCTTTAGGTCAGGGCTGCTGTGATTGTGCTCTTCCTCCCTCCTTCTGTGTGCATTCCTGTTCTCTTCTTTATGCCAGATCATGCTACTGCACGCTGGACAGATTTAGGGGTACTAAGCAAGTCAGACATTTCTACAAGTAAATAACTTTTCTGTACAATTAACTTTTGCCTCATCCTCTTCAAATGACATTTTACAAGGTCTAGTAGGTTACTGCTGTGGAAGGGGATGGTCCTTCATCTGCTCTTGGCTGTGCAGTCCTCATGTCTCTCTTGTTTCAGCTTTGGTACTCATCTAAGCCCCAGTGGGTCAGTTCAACTCACTTAGCTCGCTAAAACCTTGGGTTAGTTTCTGGACTGAAAATAAAATCAATGAGAGGAAAATCAAAGTAGAGGCTCCCACCTTGAAGATACTCAAAACCATCTGGACTCAGTCCTGGGCAGCCTGCTGTATGTGGCCCTGCTTGAGCCACACAAGGTCCCATCTGTCTTCAACCATTCCATGATTCGGTGAGCCTCACCACTCTTGTGAAACCTCACCAATAGCAGTCATCAGGAAATGTCACTTTTATTTTTTTTTATTTTTTTAATTTCTTCTTTCAAATGGAGAAGGAAACAGTCCCCAGAACATACCTGGTCTTCGTTAGTCACCATTTACATGCCAAGATACCCAGAGACTGCAACAGTAGCATTTCATACCCTGCTGACATAACTGTGTAAACAAACATGCGTACACAGAGCACTGACAAATCCCATTCTTCATCTTCAGCAAGAGGCAGTCACGTTGGGAAGCTGCTCAGGAAGCCCTGAATGAGAGCACTGAAAGGGTCTGGCAGGGAGATAGCTGTGCCTTGGTTTACATTCTGTTCCCATTCGGCAGTTAATTGAAAGATTACACATCCTGAGCAAATACAAATGATCTTGAGCTCATCAAGGAAAACTTCAGTAGCTGCCAGGGAAAAGCAAATGTTCTGTCACGTACACCCAGACTGAGATAATGTGAAACAGAAGATGAAGAATGTGGAGAGAATGTACCAAGGCTTCCACTCACGGTTATGGGGAGCAAAGCAGATGAGGAAAAAGCACCAAATAGCAGGCAACCGGGTAGTAAGCCTCACTACAACCTGGTGGGACTGATGCCTGATGGCAACATCACCCTAAGAGGTATAACTTTCCCGACAAAAGAGGAGGGTGAAGCGTGGTGCTATATATATCAAAAGCAGTTTATATTTCTGCCCCACATGAACAGCCTCTTTCTGAGCACCAGCAACTCAGCTGTGGCCATGGCTGACCCATCCTGGAGGTAACAGAGCTGTCAAGAAGAAGGCAGCAGCCATCCAGATCACAGGGACAGGAGGACACTGCATTGTATGAGATGTTTTTACAAGAGTCCAGATGCTGAAGGGGCTGTGATGGAATTCCTAAGCTGTGGGGAAACTCCTAGAAGATTTTTTACTAAATCACAGTAAAGTTTTCTCATTTTATTGAAGCCACCCCAAGAAATGAGAACTGCATTTACAATGTATCACACAGAAATGAGCTGAGATGTGAACCATGTAACATCAGCTACAAAAAGGACGAATACATGGGTTTTTTTAAAGAAAATTCTAACACTTTCTTAATTTTTGGCTGTGTCCAGGACACAAATACCCACTGTAAAGTCCATCTGAATATCTAGAAAATACTAATTTTCCCTCAGAACAAAATTAATTTTAAGCAGGAATTAATTTACTGCCCAGTGTCTAGATGCTGCCTTCTGAGCAAGGTCTACAAAAAATACCCAGACCATAACAAAGATGTGGGCCTTCATATGTGTTAGTTATTTGCTATTACAGGGTAAAGTTCTTCTTAAACCTTAAGTTTCAGTGCTCCAAGCAACTCCTCTCAAGCTTGTCTACCACCTCTGAGGTCTTCTTGTCCCTAGAGAACTATTTCCACCTTTGCTGTACCCAAGTGACAGGAGGGCCTCGCCTCTGGGCACCACCACAATCCCTCAAACCCTCCCAGAAATGCCTGTTTGTGGAGCAACAATGATGGTTTGCTGCATACAAATTGCAGTTTGCTTGTCACTGCTGTTTGTCAAGCTTTCCATCAGAGATTTCTGAAACTGCTGAGCATGGCTTCTTCCTTTCTGTACAGCCCCTCTTTGCTGGACTCTTTTAGCTAGTCTGTCTCATCAGTAGCTTTCCCACTTCTACAATTTCTGCCCCTGATTCTATTTCCAGCTATTTTTATACTTGGAAATAAATGTGAGACTAGTGGTAGACTTATATATAACCTTACATAATTGCTATCTGTCCTAGAAAATAGAAATATTCTATTATTATATGCATTGCAATATATAGGAGTTCTAAAAACATGTCCTTATATATAACAAAAATATTATGGAGGGGATATAGAAAGCACAGACTCAAGATACAAATACAAAGGATGCATTGCCACCACTTTACAGCACTCTTCACTGGGACTACTGGGTGCAGTAAACAGTAGAAGTCAGCAATAAACAAACAGGCAGCATTGCCAGCTCCAAAACCTATGCATATAAATGCATAAAGCTTCAAAATTCAGAAAAAAGTATTAAATAATGAGAATTTAAGAAAATGCACTGGTCTTTGATGTGTCTCTTGAAATCTAAGTAGTGAACTGGTCACCCCCCAAGGAACATCAAGTTACTGGTGTTTAAAAATTCAGTTGTAGAGGCAGAGTACTCCATGGCAAGAACTCAAAAATCTCACAATAGGACCAATCTGGTCTTTCTCAGCACCAGAACTGATTTTTAAACTATTTTATTAAAAAAAAAAAAAACATTTTCACACTTTCAATTTGCCTGTTGTTCAGCAAATCTTAAGAATGCACCCAAGATGGTTTTCCCAGGGTTTTTTTCACAGCTCTGGCAACCACAGGGCTATAATATCCCTGAAGCAGAGCTCCACAGTTGCTTAGAACTGAAGCATTCAAAAATCCAGCTATTATTACAAAGCCACCAAAGGTGATAACATTGCAAGTTTTCAAAATACACATGTGAACACAGAAGCTGAATTTGACACTGGCTTGTTCAACATGGAGCAGAAGCCTTACTTCTTGGACTGAAACTATGTCACAGGCCATCTTGTATGACAGAGGCTGCCAAATTTAACCTGGTTACCATTAGAGTGGGCCCAAAAATTTGTGTTGAGTGAAGTCCAACTCTAACAGCTTTATGGTATTGACTAGGATTCTTTAGGGAAAACTAAAATCTCAATTTCCTTCAATAGTTTGCTCTGGTAGCATTACATCTTCTTACTAAAAGGTCTTGGTATGTCTGTGCTCAAGCATTCAAAGAGCTTTTCATATAACCCAGTTCACTAAAGCTGAAAGATAATTATTTGTATCAGGAACAAACAACCAAGTGCTCCATACTTAGAACAGCAGCAGGCAGAACTCTCGTCAGACTTTCAGATTAAGCGGTGAATAAGATCTCTTTATTCATTTTGGTGGGATTTTTGAGCACACTCTTCCACTTAGCTCTAAGTTCCCCTCGTCATCCCACTTCCATGGCCTTTAGGCACTCATTGCTCTATTTCCCTGCACTTCCTTAGTTTTCTGCTCAATTCCACCTATTTTGGCTTATCTAGCCTCCTATTGTTGAACTTTCCCCCTTTTCTGTCTCCCACTCCTCATATGTTGAATTTTCTTAGTTACACAAATAAAACAGCTACCTGGACTTCCTTCCAGTTATTTTTTATCACCCACATTCAATTCATTCCTCAGCTACACACTGTATGCCTAAAGTCCATCATAAACCCTGTGAATAGGTTGCCTCCAGTCCCACAGCAAGGTAAAAAAAGACCAGGATTCATTAGCATTAAGGACAAACTCAGGTGTACTTGAAAAAGCCACTAAGAGAGTGGTGACCATTTTAACTAAAAGCTGCTTGTAGCTAAAGTCTATTGAGAAAAAGCCAAAGAAGAGGAGCCATTAAGGAGAAATTTATAGTTATACTCAGCTATTGGGAAACAAAAAACACAAAACCAAATCATTCAGGAAAAAAAAAAAATTTAAACCTCATGAGATTTCTACTCAAGATGTTGGCATACTTGAATGCAAAACCCAGCAAAACATGTGGCAGGCTGGTCTGCAGTGGTACTTTGGGAATGTTTCTCTTTTTTACTGTTTGCCAAAAGAAAAATGAAAGACTAGTGTTTGCTTCCACAATACTGCTTCATGACCAAAGGAGATATACCCTGTCAATTAGACATTTGAAATACACACTAATTAGTGTACCAGTAATAAATATTTATTTTAATCTGAAATTACTCAAATGAAGTATGTGGGGGGGAAAAATTAACTCCTTAAAATCGTGAGCTAAACCAATGTAAAAATGAAAACTCTCTACAGAGTACAGGAAAAGAGAAAGTGACTTTTTTGAAAAACTGCTGTATAAAGTCCTGGCATATTTAAAAAACAAGATAATACTTATTTAGTATTGTAAACACACTGGTATCTGCTGAGCAACAAATCTCCCACTGGATGTGAGTACAAGGATATACAACAGACGAGTCCAATTTAAAAGGTACTGAGGATGGCACTGGAAACATGTTTGTCTTTTTTTTAATTATTTGTTTCTTTTTTTTTTATCAAGATATGTGGTCAGCTGTGGTTCTTCTGGCACTATACGGTGATAAACCTATTTTTTTATTGGATAATCTCAAACAGCAAATGCCATCACTTTCCCACAAGCTATTCCAGAGCCTCAGTCAGATGGTTTTCCATTAAAAAAATAGAAATTATCCAATATATATCTTAGATGAACGTGAAAAAAATTATGTCAAACCATGCCAGGCCACAGAGCTGACACAAATCAACGTGCCTTCATTGAAACCACAGGCTTTCAGGTGAGTAGCACATCCTAATTATCATATAATACAAAAGAGATTTCTCAAAACAGATGACAGAAGTTTAAGAAGAGTTCCTGGAATTTAAATTTTAAAGCCTATGGATATCATGCACTTGTTTCATTTGAAGCTTCAAAATATGGGAAGTTCAGCTGGATACAGGCTCAGCCTTTCTGTCTCCTGATTTTTTAAGAAGAGTAAGAGCATCCAATAAACCTGCTGTGAGGGAAATTGTAGAAAAACAAGCAAGATCATACCAATCATACAGGATCAAGAAAGAAAAGTTGTTTTTTCTTTTAAGCTGGTCCATTAAGAGCTCTAATTTTGTCATTAATTATTTCCAGTGCCTGAAAAATACTTGATGCGCTTTCTGTTTGCTTGTTAATGATTCATTTCTCTCTGTTTATTTAGGTGATGACAAATAGTGCTTCAATCCAGCCCTGCCACCTCCCTCATCAAACACAAGTAGTCAGTAGCATCCCACTTCCCCAGAAGTGGAATTCCTTTGATACTTTGGAAGGGGATGAGCAGAACTTTCTGACTTCTGACCAGTACATGGATTTATTTTGTGACCCAGCAGTTGGCACTTGGCTTTTACATTATTATTTTCTTTTGCTCTCAGCTTAGATGAAATCTGTTCACAATTGAAGTGGGCTCAGTAATGCAGAAACCACCCATCATGCAATGACAAAACATTTTTCTTTCCTTTTTTCTTTCCATTTAAAGAACCCCGCAGAAAATTACGTAACTAAAATCAACTATGAGCATCTTTTAAACTTCAAATTGAAGTGAGATTATAAAATTCTAGCTTCATCACGTCTGCATGCTATGAAATAATCTTCATCTATGTAATTTTATGATCTTTCTTTTTTTTCCCCTCCCAGAAGGATGTTCTGTTTGGAGTGCTGAATGGGTTCACTTGGGATCAAACTCATGCTGCACATAATCTGGAATTTCCTAACTTCTAGGTGCTTGACTTTGCAGGATCAATAACACTTTTCCATTTATACATCTTAAATATATAATTATTTCGATGGCTTAAATGTGCTTTTTGCTTACAAAGTCTTTTTTTCTGTTTACATATCATACTCCAGCCTAAATAAATGCTAAGACAAAGGCCAAGCTGGCTCGTAGCCCAGAATGTTCTTGTTACCAAATTGACAGGGACCACCTTAAATTCACTGAAAAGTCTAAATAAAGTATTTGAGTTATAACTACATTTCAGAAGGTGATCTTTACTGAAAGATAAATGGAGAGACTTTAGAACAGCATAAACAAGTTGCTGGGTGAAATGGGAACTAAATGGATTATGTCTGTCTCAGTATGGTCTGACTTCCACAGCTCTCCACCTCTCCATTACTATAAAACACCAAACACTTCAGGACAGGAAGTATCCTCATGTTACCAGGTACATAACTAATGGGCTAAGTTTATGTTAACCACTAACTTAGAAACTTCCAATTAAAAACCAAACACCAACCTAAAATATGTCTAAGAGTGTCTGAACCCTTTCCCCAAGAGTAACTAATTCTGATGTTTCTTCAGGTGACTTTTCCATTTTCCTTAGAGAATCTTACAGAGTCTGATAAAATGCATGGCAAATGTGAACACTGTACAATATAAAGATGGCTTGTGAAGGCAAATAAAAATGATGCTTTTTCCAATCTACTGAAGATCTGAAAGGGGCAAGGTCTGGTTTAAAGTTTTCTTCCACTTGGCTTCTTTTTGCTTTTAAAATTTTTGGAGTATCGAAGTCTTGTCTTGCTTTTATACATAAGAGTGTTGGAGGACAAGAAGAATAGAATGAAGTCCCCCTCAGTTCCTATTTGAAGCAGCAGGGTGATGAGTGATTTGAGCTTTGGTTGGTTGTTTTTCTTTTTTTCCCCCTGGCTTTTTGCCAGAAGATTGAAGGAAATATCTTAAGAACAGCCAAACAAAATAGGAGTTTTACACAATTTGATTAAAAATCCCTTTCCCCTCTCAAATGCCAGTTTCTTGTGACAGATGATGGCTAGAGATGATGGCTTCATCCCTGTGTTTCCAGCTACTCATAAACTTATAGTAGAAATAGGACAGACAAGACCTGATACTTACTTAAAAAACTAAACATAACCGTTGCAGAAAATTTACATCTAACTTTAAAACCAAAGCAAGTTCTTCAAACTTTCCTAATATGTCTTTAAAAACACACAAAAAAGGCAACATAGCTTTGTCTCCTTTTCAGGTCACTCTTTAGATCTAACCAGGATTTTACTATGGCAGGATAGGCAAACCCCAGTGACAAGCACATGCCATATGAAAAGCACAAGATGTGTAAGTAAGTCTAAAATTTACTAATGCTGACATTCTGCTCTTACTAGATATTAATAAAATTACAAGAGTGTGGGGTGAAGGTATTATACCTGGTCATGGCTGGCTTCAATGGAGCTCCCGATACCTTGGAAAGTCATCTGCACAGGAGACAGTGTCAAACAGGTCATACACTCTTTGCCATTTTGTCTATCACTGTAGTGTACCTATAACAGAATAACATACGTAATCTGCTAAACACCAGGTTTGCACAAGGGAGTCAAGCTAAAATACTGCCCCTTTTCAATACGTTTGTAAGAAGAATTCCAAACCTTTACACTGAATTCATCTTTAATGTAAGACAAATATTGTGTAGAATATCCTAGGTAGTCACCGTACTGAACTGGGGCCAAGTTTTCTGGTATGTCTTTTGGATAGTTCTTTTCAAGTGTTCTTCAGTTTCTCAGACCTTTGAGACAGCATCCAAGCTGTTATATCTACACAGTTCTAAGAATTAGTTTCAAGTTATTGTTTCCAGCCTAGATTTGTAGCTTAGTTGTAAAACATTCATGTAAAACATTCTTCCTCAAAAAAACTTGGCAACATTAGTTTAAATTTTTCAACTGTAATTCTATTTCTACTGAAATACACTAACTTTTTGTTTTACATGGTTAATGTTGCAGATTTGCATTCGACTTTGTAGTTAAATCAAAATTACAGATAAAATGGAGAACTCACATCCTAATTAAGACGTCTAGCCTATCCTTTCTTAACAGTAACTAATTCCCTACTGATTTCACTTTGTCCATGCTGAACCTGAATCTTGCATGAAATGAAGGAGAAGATATTGCTTCTACTTGAATTATTTTCCTTGTCTTCGGGTTCTCTTCAAATAGTGCTTAAATCCCCTAAAGAAAGGCTGGATTTTAATAGGTTGAGACAAAATGAAATTATATGTTGCCAGCGTTTCATTATTAAGAACAGGTTGCCACTCATGCTGAACTGTTGAAATATTACAGTTCTCTGAGTAGCTCCTGGCTTCTAGGCAGGCAGATCAAGCACTTTGTTCCACAGGAGAGGTGGAATTCAGTTTATGGTGGTAATTTACATTGGCTATGTGACCCCTGTCAGAAATGGAAAGAGAGATCAACTCTGCTGGAGACAGACCTTTTATGTTAGTATCTATTTACAGCTGGGTAGCTCTCAGGCAAAAGCTACATGATAAAGCCTCATCTTGACATTTAGGCTACAAAATTAAACTTCATTATTTCTAAGACAACTAGGAATTGGAGTTATTCCTGGGGAAATGATTTAGTGACGTATATGATACTTAATTGTACACCGTGCGTATTAAATCCCCTTTGCCCAGCTCTTCCTTGCCACAGGTGCAAACTGGGAATACTTCAGCTGAAGCAAAAGCAGTGCAAAACTGAGTGAGAGAAAAACCAAGCCGGTGCCCTATTTCAGAATCCCTTTGCTGACAACACATCCAAACAGTTTGGCTGTGGCCAAAAAGCAAGAGACAGGATGCAAATTTCTTGTGCTATGTATAGAAATACGGATTTCACTCAGCCCTTCTTAAAGCTTTCTGGATTATCCCTGCCTCTCTTCCTCACAACCCCCACGGTATGTATGTGCCTACAAAATTGCTTGTGGCTCCCTGCCAGAAAAGCCATACTACTTACTTAGAAACCACAAGAGGCCCCTTCACATATACAATGGTTTAACTTTGATTAATCGAAAGAGGTACGAAGGTATGAAATTTGGCTTGCAAATCTAAAATGAAGTTCTACTGTTATGACAAGGACTTATCGAGCTTCCACAACTGTAGGATCTGGTTGCAAGGCAGGCATTCTGCTGAGTATCTGCTGTGGGAATGAGATGTGGAGGAATGGGGCAGAAAAGCTCAGGAAAATGGTTCTGCACTGCAAATATGACAGAGCAAAAGGGGAGAAATCCAGCGACCAAGAAAAGTACATGTCTTGGAGTACATGTGGAGAAATGGAAAAACTGCACTTTCTAAACTGCACAGCATGTTTGTAGCCTTATTTTTAATGAAAATAATACAAATAAGGCTACACTTAACTAACACCCACTGGAATGATGCAAGGCTAACAAGCTGAAAGAGATAGCCAGTGGAAAAATTATGAACAGTATTACATGACACTCTTATCTGCAGTAGCAGTTTAGATCCATACCCTCTTTAGAGTCCACATTGAAACTGTAATAAATTCACAATACTGGTATCTTTCTAGGCTTAGCTTTCCCAAGGAAATTTCAAGATGCACTTTTGGCCTCATCTAAATATACCAAGGCCATTACTTCATTATTTCTTAACAGCCCTCCAATCATCTCTTGACCTGTTCAAGCTCTTCAGCTGAAGAACCGTAATAAACACCTTCTATGTCAATGATATAAAGAGTGATACACAACCCAAACAAATGGATTTTGAGTGGGGGACAGAATAATACTTTGTCCATTCATCAAATCTCTCTAGTCTGCAGACATGTGAAGTCAGCAAACACATTCAGATTTCTTCTACACTTGGCATGCATATGTACAATTTCCCAGTAATTCTGTTTTGCTATTTATCAGTCCAGCTGCTACATTCTCAAACTCTCTGTTTTATTCCTTTTTTCTTCAAGTTTGACCTGTGATCCAAAATCTGAAGGTTTTTTTGTCAACCAAGGGTGCCAGGCATTCACCTATTTAAGCAGAATGTCCAAAATAGGCTCTGAGAAAGCAATGGCAGTAAGCAAAGTTATCAAGTTATCTTTGAGGTTTTTGGCCAGCAGTATGTTGCAAATATTTCAGTTTACATGTCCATGCTGCTATGAGTAATCATGGGAGGAACCTGAACCTCTGTAAAACTGGTTGAAGAATATCATATCATCTAAGGTAGAGGAGCATGAAGGCACAGCAAATACTTGATTCAGTATCAAGGAGTGGTGACTGAGGGCTTGCCAAGTGCTCCAGTGGTGATTACGTGGCCATTATTAAGATTCACAAGGACATTAATACTTTGCAAAATTCTTCAGTGCCTTAAGAGTCAAGACTGCTGAACTCCAGCTCATCTCAGCAATAAGTCTGTTAGGCAGGTAAGGACACTCTGTGGACAGACATTAAATGATTCATCCAAATTCACTTGGCACTGGCAGGGGTGAATGGAAGTGCTGAGACTACAACCCATCATTAAGGCCTCTGGCTTGACCACAACTGGTCATTTTCCCTCCCCATCTATTATGGAGGTAAAAATAAAAGAGTTATGAAAATAATTTCTATGCCCAAGCCTAATTTTCAGGCTTTGATTTTTTTGTAATTAAGGGACACTCACAAATTAGCTCCATTTTAAGCATTAAACAGCAACGATATTTCACTCAATAAAATTCAGAATGTTTTATTTGGAGAGCATATAAGCAGGGATTTTCTAGAACAGCAGTAGGATCTGGCTAGGAAATAATGGCCAGAATAGGGATGCCTATAGTAAGGGTTATGCACGTTTTTGAGTAAAATGCAAGACTGCAGCCTCACACTGTTATGAGTGCTTTACAAGGAATTCTTCTCCAAGGTACATCTAGCCAGCACAAAGCAGTGCCACAACAACAAGATCTTGGCAATAACTCTGAAGAAGCCTGCTCATTTATTGGAAAAAGCATACAGCACTGCTAGCTTTTCTCTTGGGTAACGACACACACTGAGTACCTGAAATAAATCATGTATAACCAGCTCAGGAATCCCAAACACAGCACTTCATGGTGCTTTGTGGGCAGGGCACAAAACCTCCATGTGTAAAATGCCAAGTGTATCCCGGACATCAAAATAATGAAACAAATGCCAGAAATCATTTTTTCCACAAACGCATGCCATGGATTTACTCATACATGTATGCTCTCATGTTTGATACTCTCAGGAGATGCAACCATATATCCTTTTCACAGATTCCTTCAGTCAGGAACAAGCTGCATGGCATGAGTATGTATAGAGGGGTACTACTAGCTGGTGTATTAATGTAGAAAGTATGCAAAGGTCTGAAACTATGTGAAAACTATGTTGAAATTTGGCCCTTGTTTTTAATATTTTAAATTACTGAAGAGATGCAAATATTTTGATGGACATTTATAGCTTCACAAAAAGAAAGATATAAGATGAATGTTTACAATGTTACAATTGAATGTGGAATAGCATAGCCAAAATTCTCAACCTTAGATGTTACTCTATAATGGAAAAATTAAATTACACTGTATAAAACTACGTAAGAAATTACATTTAAGGTTACTTCTATCATAATGCTGCTCCATAAGCAGCAAATCTCCCATTTCTTTCATATTTATATAAGGATGTCTCTGAAATCTAGCTTTACTATAATACCCTTCCCTATGTGCAAGTGTTCTGATAGAAACTGCAAAAAATATCACTGGGATTTGTCTTGCACTAAGCTACTTTAGCCCACTGGATCAACATGCAATTTCAGATAATGGCCATACTTAATCTGCATACATTATTCTGCATATAATACAATATCCCTAACTTCAGGCACAGTGTGGTCTGCTGGTCTTCAGTGAGCAGATCTGCATTTTGAGCGTCTGTCCTTTTGCATGAACTGGGGCTATAGTTTACCAATTCACAACTGAGGAAAGGAAGAGACCTCTCATACTACTACACAGTAGTTAAGTTTTACCATAACACGTTAAACTACTGTTAGAAATGAGCTAACTCTGCATTAACAAGAGACTGAGAAGGAGCAGAAATTAAGGCTACTATTTCTGTACACTGCTGCTTAGCTGTTCACAGTCTGAAATACAGCTTGTCTGGTCACTTTCTTTCCTAAACATTTATTAACTTAAAAAAAATTAATATGGATTAACAAAATAAAGAAGTCATCTGTGACATTGGAGTTCATGTTTCCAAACCAAAAACTACCCTGAGTCAAAGCATCAGCGGGAGTCTTAGAATGCTAGACAGAAATAAACTAGGTAATAAAATGCCATTATGTTCAGCAATGCACAAATCTTCTGGATTGACATGCCCAGGCTATTTTGTTAGAACAAAGGATGGTCTTCCTTTAAATCTGCTCCTTAAAGGGAAAGCACTCATTTCAGTCCTGAATTTACAGAATAATTTCCAAGATTTTCCATAGGTTGCTCTGGACTTACAGCAACAAGGAAACCAGAGTGGCCTCCAAAAGCAGATATCAAAGCAGTAATTTTGACAGACAAGAGTCTCATGAAATATTTTTCTTCCTTTAGCTTCCCACTGAAATGCCTGTCTTTTTCATACTGCTCTTTTTGGTGTTCATCTACTGTTATAGCCACGTCAACTACTAAAAAAAAAGGTAGTAATTCTGTTTGACACTCTGTTTCATGCATATTTATTGGTGAACAGATACTCCTGGATTGAAAATAAACTAAATACAAAGCATAAAAATAATATAAAAACCATAAGCATATCAACCATTTTCTCAAAGTGAATTTTAGGACCTTTTACAGTGCAGTATTTGAGTGTAAGACCTTGCAATATCAATGGAGCTTTCCTAACAAATAATATATTAGTCTTTTCAGACATGGAACAGCTTAAGAGAGATTCTGAATATCACTCTGCATTCTTGCAACCTGCATATTTGTTTGCGAGAACAGAAGTACAGTAAAAAAAAAAAAAAATAAATCCAGTTCTATGACAAAAGTCTTTTGAGAAAAGTTGAAGTGTAAATACAAAAAACAAGGCTGAGAGGAATAAAATTGTCCCAGATGAAAAAATAAGACATACGATAAAAAAAAAATTCAAAAAATCAGAAAAAGAGCATTGAATCAAACTGTTTCCTGCAATGCTGGAGTTCCTTGATGTAGTGCTATTACTAAATATAGTATTTTACTAATCTCAGCAGGGAGCTGGCTAACTGCATGCCCGTCAGATGTTTTTAATGGTCACCCCCTGTGGAACAAATCTAAGGAGTGCATGAAAAACACCCACATTTAAAAAAAGCCCCCTTGCTAGATCATTAAGGAAAGATAAAGGCCTGTACATTCGGATGTGATATATAACACAATCATTGTGTCAAGAAAACATATGTTTGATTAGCACGCCTCGGGTTCATTAATCGCTGTGTCTGCTTCCCAGCAGTGGGCAAAGTTTCCTCCGTAGCTACTGCATGGAAGGGTAAAGACACTCAGTAGCTTAAAGACTGACAGTCCAGCAGTAAATCTTGAGCAATTCCAACATGCTACTCTCTTACAGAGTGTTAATAGCAGCTGCATTGTCGTCTTAAATCTTCATTAAAATACAGCCCTGCAGTTTAGACTAAGAAACAAACCGGCGCTGTACTGAATTAAACAGGCAGCAACAAGCAGGCTACAGGCACTGTCACAGGTTACTGGGGTGGTATTTTCCACTCCTGACTCTAGTAAGGCAGACACTTGGCATCTATAAAAATCTGTGAGGTACAGATGAGAGTGAAAAAAATTACTTGATACAGTTCCCTAAGTAAACGCATCAAATATCTGCTAAATGCAAAACAAGTTTATCATCTGAGCCAAAGAAGTCTGTACATTTTTTTTTATTATTTTATTTTTTTTATGCTATTTAACTATTCCCTGAATCCAGAGCTCCTGCTTCAGCGATGCAGGAAATTTGGAAAGTTTGGCTCAGTCAAGCAAGGAAGACCCAGCTCCATCCTACTTCTGGATTTGATGCTTGGTTCTAATCAAGAGAAAATTAGCAAGTGTCACTGATGTCACCACAGTGACACACAGTAAGGTCCTTACTATTTACCTTTAATCTGTCAACCTTAGCCCATGTATGTATGTATAAGGACAGAGTTCCCATGGTGCACATGTAAAAGTGAGCAAGCATATTTTCAACAAAAAGATCTTTCTGTTTGACAGGGAAAATGAAATCTGGAGATGGGACATGGCTTTCTGTTAAAGGAATCATGATTACGTTAATGAGTACCTTGCTACTCTGCTCAATCACTCTGTCCTATTACTAAAATAGGCACCTATTCACAGACATAACCATAATAGAGAGTAGTTTAATTCCAGTGACTTAAAACACTGAATGTGATCTTTCCCCAAAAACCAGAATTTAAAAAAAGGTAAAAAATTAAATAAATTATTCAGAAAACACAGCAAAGTACTGCACAATAATGTGTTATACCTAACACAGTTTTCACAGATAAACTTGTTTGCCTCTGATCCATGCACCCAGAAATATTCAGATAACTACCACATTTTCAGGGAGAAGAGCTGAAATTAATTTTATACTTCACAGTCAAAAGAAAATATTAAAAACTGGCAAGCCTGGTATCTCCTATTTCATCACAGGGATCTTGTGTTCTGCTTATAAAATACAGAGGCCAAGGCTTGGTCCAGAGCATTTGCAGAAGAGCCTGTGTCTTGGGATCACACTGAAAAACTGACTGAGATGAGAGGTGAATTTGATTTGGGAAGAGGAATTTTGGGGGGGTTTGAAATAACTTTCTGGCAATAGCATGAATGGAAATATGTTTTCATGTACACTTTTTCATTAAGAAGGTAATGAAGCAAGCATTAACTGCTCTCTGTTTACAGAGACAAACATTCCTCTTGACAATATTATACTGACCATTGAGCATGGCACAGTACAAACACAGAGGAAGACAAAACCCTGCTGCAAAAGGCCAGATTTCAGTATTTTCAGTGAGGAGAGAGCACAGCATTCCACACTTCATTTTATAGAAACTGATCTGACCAATGAGCAGGTGCAGTGCCAGTAAATCTGGCCAAGACCCAAGGCACCTGAAGAACCAAAAGCCCAATTCCACAGCTTGTTTGGCAGAAGCAGGTCCGGAAAATATAGAGCAACACAATCAATCTCAACCTACTTCAAGGGACTTCATGAGTAGCTATTTTTATATATAAATGTCATTAATTCCTATTCCCCTTTCAGTGTTAACATCAAGGTGAATCATCTGATCACCTGGCTGTACATTTCTGTGTTGGAATAATCTCACCAATATTTGCAGCCTGGTCAGTCCTGCTGGTAAAGAAATCTCCAGTGACCTGAGTGAGGGACTAGATGCACAGCTACATATGTAGAGTTACAGGAGTGATGTAGGTGACCACAAATGTGGATAAAGCAGTATTTGCCCTGAGACCTTAATTTCTAAACTATTATCTAACATTACTCTAAAAACACATTCATATTTTAATATCCTATTTTCCTGGGATTTTTGGAGCTACGATCTACTTCAAAGAAGCAAGGACATAATTTTTTTTCTGACATAGCCTTTAAATCTGTTTTACATTAATGATACCAGGATGCCCAATCTTATTAACTCAAATTCTTCCTTTAACTATTAGTTTTGGTGGTGGTGTTTTTTCTTGAATGAACAATGAGATTTTTGTGCTCCCCATTACTGGCTCATTTGCTGAGATTCCAGTCCCAAACTGACAATGCAGACAAACCTTTCTGCAGCTGATATATTCAAGGACAGAACAGTATCTCCATCTACACTCTAGTTTTTAGCACTTATTACACTCTTTCTCATTGACTTCAGCTGGTGACTTGCTAAAACATACCTTTTGATTTATTTAGCTGCAGGACTTTGAAAATACACTCTCTCTGACAACAGTACAATTACATCTATGTTCATTATCACCGACTCAGTACATAGATGGAATCCTTACGCCCAAAATTTTACGTTTTTTTTCCCCCTCAAAA
Source organism: Heliangelus exortis (assembly GCF_036169615.1). Lineage (NCBI taxonomy): Eukaryota > Metazoa > Chordata > Aves > Apodiformes > Trochilidae > Heliangelus > Heliangelus exortis. Next base: position 119,491,505 of record NC_092423.1, read on the forward strand.
AAATCACACCAACAATTCATGAGTTTTGCTCATGACCAAAAATTGGGTTTTGCTCAGTTTAACACAACTCAGCTCCATTTCACTCCTAAGTAAATGATCACTTGAACACATTCAACACAAAACAATTACATTTTTAACTTTTACAATTACTTTAACAATTACAACTTTTCTAGTCTAGGCTCAGTAGGTAACTAGCAAGGAAGAGCAGAGGGGAATAACAAAGTGGGGAGGGACTTTACACAAAGCAGTGAGCCAGCAGAAAGGCTAAAGGAACCTAAGAGAAGTTTCTGCTTTCTATCCTGAGAGAGGAGTGGGACTGAAAACAACAATTAAAAAGAAAGAAGAATGTCTGTAAAAATGGAGACAGGACATTTAGGATGGAAAGGTAATCTATGGTCCATCAGAGACCCAGAGACTGCCCACTGATTTTCTGGGAAACCACAGAACCTTCATTTTAATGTGCTGCTTCAAAGCTCTCTATTGCAGCTTCCACCTCCACCACAGCATTCCTATTGGGCTGTTTCCATTTCTTCCCATTGGCCTTCTCAGCAGGGAGGCACTGCTGAGAATGAAATGCAATAATGAGCATTTCTCAGTAGGCTTTCACCTTTCTTCTACTCACCACCACAACAAAACAAAGTCTCACACTTCTCTGTACCGTAGCTATTTGACTCTGGTGTCAATGGGGAATGCTTGGAGGTTTTCTTCTCCTTGTTCTTCTCCCTAACCTAGCTATCTGTTTTAATTCATTCTTTCCATTTTCAGTGCTAATTCAAAGATTTGTGTTCTTCAAGAGCTCAAAAGATGAGTAATGTCGTGTTATAGCCTTCTTCTCCTTCTCATTTATTATGGCTTTTTCTATGAATGTGACAGGTTTATGGAAAATTTCAAAGTGCAGTTCTGTTGCCCAAGTCCATAACTGGTGTGTCACCCTGTTGCCTTCAGAGACACAATAATTTGTACATCTTTACAGTTTTCCAGTCCTAAATTATACTGAAGGTCATAAAAAAGAAACATCTTGGTGTGCTGGCAAAGACCAATAAAAATTAAATTGAAAAAAAACCCAACAAATCTTCCTTGCTGCCTGAGGAGAAAAAGATAGACTGCAGAAAAGCAGTAAGATGCTCCTTTCACTGAGGTATTGAGGTAAAAACCAGCTTCAGAAGTAAGACAGAAGAAGGGAAATAGCTAATGTTAAGATTCCCAGGAAATTATTGCAAATTAAGTATGCATATTTTACTGGGTCAAGTAATGAACAAAAACTAACGAAAGGAAAGATGCTTCCATCTAGCAAAGTCAAATGAATTTTAATTTAACTAAGTCAGCAACATTTCTTAATTTTGCCATGCTTTGGAAAAGAACTTCTGAATCAAAAATGTTACTTCATCACCAATGACTGAAATATTTAGACACAAAATATTGATGAAGGATGATCAAGGCAATTGCATTAAATTTCAAGATGCAACAGTTGTGATGATGATAATTTAGATCTCAGTTATTTTCTTCAGGCTTAATCCTGAATCCTTCACTGGGTATTAAAAATTCCCACTGAGTTTTATTACTACATCTGGGAAAAATCATTTCAGTGTCCAGTTCTTCAACATTAAAAAGACCAGGAAACTCTTCAACTGTCATCAACACTGTCATCAAGTTCCGACAGTGAATCTAACATTGGCCAAAGAAAAAGAGATCTTGGGTAAAAACAGGGTTGAGATTCACAAACATTTTTGAGACTCACGTAGGACAGATGAGAAAGGTCACTCACTGTCCTCAGGGAGCTGGGCACCAGTTCCATGGTGCTGTGTTCATCCACAGTCATAGCTACATCTGAGGGAGCAGGAAAGGGTCACAACACAGCCCAACCTACAAAGTACAGCCAATGTCTGTTTCAACTATAAGGCCAAGTCTGAAGAAGCCAGGCTTGCCCCTCGTTGCTCTTTCTGCCTGGGGTCACATTCTTCAGTGAAAGCAGGGAGTGGAAAGCCAGGGAACTGACATTATCAGTCCCAGCACCTGAAGAAGCCTGGTGAGGTGCAGACACCTCTGCATCAGACAACACAGCACAAGTCTCAAAGGTCTGACTGACTTCAGACAATGAGTTCACAGCATGGGGCAACAACCCAAACTTGCAAACTTGCAAACTTGTGTAGGGTGCCTGGGCTTACAAATGAACTGGAACCTAATCTGCAGAGGTGTTTATGAAAATCCCAAGAAGCATCTAACTATTTATCAGACCAAAACCATAGCTGTCTCCTTGAAATTCACTGAAGGTTGAATTTCCCTGAATTCTTCCTCACATACATATCTCAGTAGTGAGATCCAAGCACTCCTAGACTGTTTTCCAAATCCAACCTCCAACAAAGCAAAACGAGTGGTGGTTTTTTTGTTTAAAGCCACTGCAGGGAAAGGTTTAAGCTCCTTGTTGACCCTCAAAGTGTGGAAATTTAGTTCAGGCCTACCTCTGCCAACAGCTCAAAACCACAAACTACAATGTGGTTTCTGTGACAATGTATGTCACAGAAATCACAGAAAGTTAGGGGTAGGAAGGGACCTCCAGAGATCACCTAGTCCAACCCCTCTGCCAGAGCAGGGTCACCTACAGCAGGTCACACGGGAACGTGGCCAGGAGGGTTAACTCCAAGCAAAACTGACTCTAGAGCATCCAGCAAGATATCCCCTGTGTGTGCAGCTACTGAGAAATGTGTGCTTAACAATACACTTAAAAATGCCTAACAATACAACATTTAAGTCCATCCATGTATAAAATGGAACAGTCAATCACTAAACAAGTGTGGCGGGGGAAAAAAAACAATTGCATGACCATCACAATCAAAGAAATACATCACGTAGAAACTATATCTCATGTGAGGTTTTATTATGGAGCCACAAGGGAAAAAGATTTTTAAGTCCTGCCAATGCAGCAAGCCAAGTATGGCTACAGCCATTCACCCGGACTGACTGTGGGCACTCAGTCCTGGCTTTTTAAATTTTATGATCTTTGCTTCATGGAAATACCCAGGGGAATTTCCAACTGGACTACCTGCAATTTGAGTTTTATCTCAGTAAAAACTGAGGGCTCAGATTATTCACGTGTAAACAGCTTCTCCAAATGTTTCCATTTAAACAAACTGTCTCAATAATTTACTGCACTTAAACTGTCAGCAAAAATAACTGCAACTTTCCTAATCTAGTTACAAAACAATGGCCAAAATACCACATAGTCACTTAAAAATAACAATTTTACCAAAGCTGAATTTTCCATTAAACAATCTCCAGGCAAAGTCTGCAAAGCAATTAACTGGTAGACCATATTCATAAATATCAAGCAAGCACTAAAAATGCTTTATTCAGAGTTTGTAAAGGCTTGCTTGAAGTATTTGTGTTTAATCATCACTGGTAACTTGAAGCCTGAGCCTTGAAAGTATCCAAGCTAAACACCTGTTTTTCAGTGACACTGAGCTGCTGCTTATCAGTCACAAATATCTTTAGAATAATAAGCCATCAAACATAAAAATATATTTTTTTAGTACTTTTTCATACATTGGTCCCAATAACTCTTAATATTTAGGGCTTACAATAGAACACGGCTGAGAGCATATACAAACATTTTAGAAGAATTTAAATTAAATAACCACACTTTAAAAACATGTCCCCTGCAGCTAAAGAAATTTTTAAAACCATTCAAATAAGCAAATAACATTTTGTTTTACATTTACAAATGAAACATCATATGAGTATTTATTGATTTCTTTAAAAATTCAAAAATACATCGTAACAGAACAAAATGTATACGTTCTCCAATGAAAGACAAAACTATGGTTATCATCCAGACCAGAATACAAATACATGCTAACAATTTAAAAATCATTTGGGGTCATCCAGAAAACACGAAAAACGAGCTAGCTGTTTGCAGATGCAGTAGTTTTCTGCTTAGTAAATATGCCTGAGAAAGTTAACCTGTAAAGAAATCGGCTTTTAAACTTAAACACAAAGAGCTTTCTAGGCTGAAATGGTGAAGAGACCTGTGATATGCACCTGACAGGCCACTGAGCCATTTCCCACAGAGATTCTGTTCACTGCTTCACCTCGGCTCAGCAGTGGCAGTTTCACATGGATACCAGGCTTATTCAAGCAAGGTGTTAAAAAGCATGCTAAGGTGATTGGAAACCATCAGTTACATACACAGCTGGTAGACATTAATAATTCTTTATCAAACTCCTTGATTTGTACCAGAGCCAAGCAAAAAGTAGTCGTCTAGTTTATGGATGAAACGGATTATATTTATAATTTTTGGCTCAAGGTGAGACCCTTTAGAAACAATTTCTACACAAGCATCTAGACTCAAAGCATGAAAGAAAGAAACAGGACAAACAGAACTAATCATTTTACAGTAACCACATACTGTAGGCAAGTAGGAATAAAAACAGTAACATAAATTGTGCATTGGTTCTATGAAAAGGAAGTGTTACTAGTAGACACAAGCAATCTGATAAGATGTGAAAGCGAGCAGTGAAAACTTCACAGATTGAATTTCTTTTCATCGGAATTCATCTGTCTCTACTGCAGGCAGGTAACAAAAGGAACTCAGGAAAACTGAATTCCTATTAGCAGCTTAACTCTACTATGGTGAGGCTTTGACTTTTACCATTGCTTGCATTAAGAGACATTCAAACTAATTAATCAAACATTAAAAACATTTTAAAAATGAAGACCAAAGGGAAGCTGAATGTACATTTTAGACAGAAACGGCGTTAGGTCAGATCCACAACTGGTGATATCTGATGTGAGCAAATGTAATTGAACTGCTGCTTATGCCAATAGAACATCTGACACTAGGTCTTGAATTCTAGCAGCCTCTTTTAAATCACTTCCAACAACTGCATACTTAGTAAGTTACATGGGCTCTGGTGAAAAAAATTATCACCAGATAATTATCACCAAAAAATTATCAGACATTCAAAAATTCTGACAGAAACCTCCCACAATTTGGTTTACATGATCAAATTAGCATATGCTAGAACATATGAAAACAACTTTACAAACGAAAAAAATTCACAAGTCTGAAAAGGAAAAAGTCCAAACCCAAACCAAAACAACCTCACAACAGGAAAAAAGAGTATTTCTATATAGCTGGTCCTATCCTTTGGGGATGTAACACAGTAAAATAAGCTACTACCATATAACTGTAATGGTGATTGGGAAGAGGCTTCCTTTCCCCATCTTCCACACTGCAGCAATGACTGAATGTACTACAGAGGCTGCCACTGTCCTGTGAAATGTAGGTATTTGCCCATGCTGGATAGAGGAGATCACTGCTGAAGGACTCATGCACTGACCCAGCATGGTACATCTTACATTCTCTAGTACTGACTGTGATGTCAAAAACATTCTGCATTGCTCTGACACCAGGTCTGCTCCTGGGCTGCACCTTCTGATTAAAATGTCATTCTACAGGTTACAACTAAGAGGTGCAGGGTGAGAAGCAGAGCAACAGCTTTAACCACCCATCCCAGAAGACAAACACAAAGTAAAGATGATGTGTCAATTCCTTCTGGGTCAGAATCAAAGACAGACACCAATGCCAGAGCAGTATGTAAAGTTTGTAATGCCAGTAGGTGAAGATACGCAAAGAAGTGCAAGTAAAAAGCATAATTGAAGCCTATAATTTAAAGAGAATATGCAAAGGAAAGATGGCCTGAAAAGGTGAATGGAAGGAAGGAACAAAAAACAGAAGGAGAAGCATATATATCGGTGCAGGGTTGTATCTCCTGGACCCAGAAACTGCCTTGGACACCAGCTAATTTGACAAGATAAGTTACATGCACGCCCACAGTCAAGAGGGCAAGAGTAAAACCATGATGGGAATGCTATGATTCTGGTTGAAGAGCTTCGTTTTCCCCCTCCCATACCTGAAAGCCTTGAATCCTTGCCAAATACTCCAGCTGTTTTGAAGGCTGCACTGCAGAACAGGGGGAAGCAGGAGATATTCCTTTTAGACCTATGGCTTCGGCAGTCGGGGACGTTCCATTCATGAGAAGTTCCCTGGCAATCGTAGCTGTGCTATTTGTTGTAGGAGATATGCTGAAGAAAGAGCTAGAAGTCTGGCTCATTTCTTTGGATGACAAATAGCTTACAGTGTTACCAGGGGCTGATTTGTTGCGGCTTGCTTCCATCTCTTGATAAACATCAGGAGAGAGATGGAGTATTCCCTTTGGTGCTGAAAAGAAAAACAAAGATAATTCTCATTACTCTACAATGGCCTGGAGTGTGGGCAATTTTCTTTAATGTATTTTGCAGTGAAAAACAAAGTAGAGACAGTTTTCCATAGTAGCTGTGAATAAAATTGCATAAAGCAGTTCTGAAGTGCCTCTCTTCCTCTTCCCCTCCTCTTTTTAAGAAGGTACAAACTTGGACTTGAAAGCTGTGGCTAGCACATGAGCTACAGAACATAAGCACATAACTTCTGGATACAAACTATGTAACTTTTATCATACAAACTATATAACTTTTGTCATACAAACTATGAGGAACAGCTGCTACTTCAAAACAGTAGCATGATCATAATTTCACTGCAATCTTCTGCGTCCTACCTGATACTATAAGTTAGGCTGTTATTTCACAAAAAATTTAAACTAGGCCATGTCAGCAGAGGTGCCACCAGAAGTAGTTCCTTCCCACCTACAGCTGCTGTTTGTACTCTCCAGCTGCCCTATTGCTTGTGCTAGAACCTGTAGGACCACACAGTGATGCTCATGAGAAAGAGCAGCCAGAGGGGAAAGGAGAGGGCAGGATGGTTTATTCTGGTAGCTGCACTGCCTCAAGTACTGACTTAAAAGTGTTTGCTGATTTCTAACAGCAGCCTGTGCTTAAACAACTTTAAATTGCCCTGCAGCCACACTGTTACTGTGCTAGTGACCAACTCCTCACCAATGAAGAGGAATTTTTTTTTAACCTAGCTGCATATATGGCATGCAGATTGCCTTGGACAAATTCATTCTTAACAATGCATGCATGTATGTGTCATCATTAAGAGCACCAGGAGTGATGGTAAACGTGAAAAATATCTACATTTATTAATGTGAATTGCTTTAAAATGCTTCCAGTGACATGTACATTAGGGATAATTTGTCTAAATTTTCAAAAATTTACCATCTTTTTAGAAAAAAACTCAATCCTAAACCTGCTTGTAAGCAGGATTACATAACTAATTATTTTTGATGTTCTTGTGCATAGAAATGTGTAGAATTAAGACTGAAGCCTGCTAGTGTTCATACACAGTTAAATATTTGTTGGAAACATGAGTACACAGTTTGCTGATGTAAGAGGAAAACCTCTTTCTTATTATTAATAAATTGAAAAATGAGGTTGAAACGTGTAATTTCATATTAATAGCATACTCTAATTTCTAGCATATAGCTGAAAACAACACTGGTGGACCTGAGCCACATGGCATTTCATTTTAGAGATGATAAACCTGTTTATTAACTGATTTAGTGATCCCAAGAGAAATCAAAGGGTTCGATGCTTAATTAATTTGCTCTATATATTAAATTAATCTCAGAATGTAGAATAAATCCAAAGAGTAGAAGAAAATTAATTTCCAGTTTCCTAGAAAGGATTGCTCTAATCCTAGTGGTGCAAGTAGTATTTTTAAATAAAACGTCTACCACAAGGAGAAGACTCACAAAATATTACCAGTAATTAATACCCTCATTTTCAAGTACATAGTGAAAATTGAACTTCCTCACTGCTGGCTCAGCAAACTGCTTACAGGTGAATCTTTTAATCGATTTACTCACACATTTGGCTTTTAAATTAATATTCCTATCAGGGAGTCAGAACATTAGCTTAGACCATTCAGAAAGATGTATCTGTTATTCCCCTCATTGCTCTTCCCACTACATTCACGGAGTTATGGAGCCTGGTTGGACCCTGGACTCCAATGCCAGGAGGTGTTTTACTCGGTCTTAACAACCAACTCCAAAGCCAGCAGACCCTGAGCTGGACTCCAGATCTAAGCACAAATTCTACTGGGAAAGGTGGATGATAGGGTACCTAAAATCTCCTTTTCTCCACCTGGGACAATTCAGAATATATCCTTAGAGGTAAAAACAACCGTGTAAACATGCAGCTTTATCTATAGTGCATAATCACTATATGATAATGATTCTATACCCTTTCTCTGAGGCTATAACCTCCCAGGCTTATCACTGCTCATGTTTTTAAATAGTCTTATAGAAGAGATAACACAAACGCAAATTAAAAGAGATAAAACAGATACTGATGGTTGACATTAGGTTACAAAACCAAACAGCAACAGTAATAGGGAGTGGCAGGTGTTCAATACATCCTAGTCCAATTTCTTACAAATATTTGAGAAACAGAAATGAAAAATGAACAAAAGATAAAACAATATACTTGTTTATAACTTGTATTCTAATAGCCCTCCTCCCCTGATTTTTTTAGAAAAACACAGTACATTAACTTAAAAAAAGTTTAAAGAAGTTTAAAACTAAGTCCAGTGCTGCAGATGTCTGTTCCATTGATGTAATATTACTTAAAACAAACATTTTACATGCTTTCTCAGCCATTTCACTGTTTTTACATGATCCACCCAAATATCTAACTGCTGTCTGGAACAATGGTTTGGAATATTTCCAGATTACTAAGCTTTCTAAATGTTAAAATAACTAATATGCAGCATATGATGAATAAAAAGATATTGACCAGAGTATAGCAAATGCTCCTAAAGTACTGACTTTACTCTAATGGTGATGTTAAATTAATAATAGTACTTTTACACTTAGCCAACACCTTTCTACTAAAGACTTCAAAATGCTTTATAAGCAATATTTAATATAAATCATGCATTGGCTCCGAAAGGCAGATATTATATTACCATCATTGATTATCTCTGGAAACAAAGTAATGTAATATTCCAGACATTGCATTAATATAGTTGCAAGCTATTAACTTTCTATATTCAGGGCCTATGTTTCCTGAAGCTTCTTACAAAGTTGTTTTAAAAAAAGCCAACAGAAACTTGATGTCTTTGAAAACTTCTATCAAGTATATATGAACTATGGTGATTTTAATTACCTAGTTATTATATATCATTCAGGATTTTTAAAATATTCCTCACTGTTGCTACTTACTTCAACTCTGTTGAGCTATATCAGAGAGTTTAGTTACGTTAGCAAAGATCACAATGCAAGGACTATGATATCAACAGACAAGGAACTATGAGAACAAAAGAACTTCAGAAATTACTTTAATTAACAAGTACTTCAATAAAAAATGTGGGAAAAGAAATACTATCCTCTAACACCTTTATACACTGCAGGAGAACATCTCTAGGTCAGTATTTTCATTTTTTTTTTATGTCTTTCAGCCAGAAAAAAACAATTGGCTTTTTGTGTCTGCTAAATATTTATCCCTCACTAACTTCACCATACTCCAAAATTCTCATCATAATTGTTAGGAGTCACAGGATCTGTAATACTACCATTTAGACCAACAATATTATACCTTCTGCTGGACATTAACTTAGAGGTACACACAGAAAACATGTTAAAATAATTTCCATTTATATTGTTTAAACCTGTGGGCAAATGTGCTATGAAAATATGCAGGCTAGCTATGCAATGTGATCACTGATATTTAAAAACATGCCTTACTCATCCTTGGAGGTAATTGTTAGCAGCCTCTCACAATCTTCTGAAGTCTACAAAAATGCCACACTGAAGACCTCTCTTACCAAAGAATAAATTTCTTCATCTTCCATTGCCTGCTTTTGCTGCCACGTAATAAACAACTATAAAAGAGTTTAGACTCCCAGGCAAATGTACAAGATACAAAACGGCCCAAATATCCTTCACAAGTTTTGAATTGTAATCATGGTGCTTTGACTCCACTTATTTTCATAGCAGCAGAGGCAGAGGCAGTAGCCAAAAATCCATCAGAGTGGTGCTATGTTTATCCCTAACCTCTTCTCTCCAGGGTCTTCCTGTTGGGAACTCAGGGGAACCTTCCTACAAAAGGGTTCCCCATAGTCTGGAGCTTCACTCCTTCTGATACTCACAGGAAACAAAGCTCACCATCTTTCTGCAAGAGGAGCAGGGTGAGGAAGGAGAGCAACTGAAAATATCACCAAATGAGCTTCAACTTAGTAAGACTCTGCAAAAATGGAATTTGCTAAAAAAGACAGTGACAAGTTATCTCATGGCAGCAGTCTGGTAAGTAAAGAAAAGTTCAGAGTGATGACAGTGTTGCCTGTAGACTCACACGTATTAACGTCTACACTGGTACTACTGTTACTCCATTTTTAATTTTCTGTTAGAAAGGGCAGAAAACTCAAAAGCCTGAAATTTTGACATTTTTTTAACATTGCACTCTAAAAGATGACCTACAGAATCAAGCTTGTATTGTCAATTTGTATATATGTACCAGTGCTAATTTTCTCTATTTTCTATTTGATCGATATGGCAGGGATACTCTGCCTACACCCAGTCACTTCTCTTGGTTCAAGGTCACTCACTGACTTCTCATGTTTCAAGGATGGTCATTATACTTGGTCTAAACCACAGCTATTTTTTTTTGTCATGGAAAATTACAATTTTCTCTATGGCCTTTCATCTTTCCTATAGGAAAACTACACTTGTTGGTGCTCCAGAAGCAGTGTCAGCTCATGAATGACTTTCTCTGACCCCCCTGAAGAGCACATGCTCTTATCTGCACTACAGTCAGTGATATAAAACCCCCACACAAATAAGTATTTTCATGTCTTGTGTAATGATGCAAGGCTAACCATGATATAATTCTGTATATGTCCCATGCTCACAAATAAACACCCTGATATTTGAAGAAACCCATCACTAATAAAAGAAAGTTTGTTTGTGAAGACATTTCAGATTATGCTACCAGTATTCACATTGAAAAGAGCCTTCTTATATTGTGCTGCTTAAAATATGGGGCAATATTTTCTCATAAGGCAAACAGAAAAAGTTAGACACAGATCTAACCCTGACTTCACTCTAATTTAAGTTCAAATGGACAAGACTTTAAGAGGTATGGAGGACTATCACATGCAACAACTCCTCTATAGCACTGACAGGTTCTCAACATGCCTTAAAACATGGCCCAGTACAAATCCACCGAAAGCAAAAGAGGGAATATACAAAACCAAATAACCATTTCAATAACAAGACTGAAAAAAAGTAAATATTATTATTAAAAAAATATATAATTTTATACTCCACTCATTTTAAAAGCCTATTTATATAGTAAAGTACTTTCAAAATTTGTTTTATTACCTCAGTGGGAACTCAGAAAACGTCAGCCAAGCAACTGAATAGGCAAAGAGTATGGCCATTAGGTTCTCAGTAATAGCCTACACACAAACTTGGCTTGAAGGATGAGGATGCAATCATTACCTACTTAACACAGCTATCTGTGGTATTTCCAAGTCACCGGCTACTGCAATATTCAGACATGAAAAAATGTTTTGTCATCACACAATGCCTTTCAATAAAAAGATCTCCTCTACATGCCTTAAACAAATAATGTTATATAATGCCACTCATTAAAATACTAGTTTATTTAACCTGAAAATACCCACGACACTGAAGTAAATACTATGTAGTTCTTCACAAAGCCAGGTCTTGATATCCTAAATTTTAATGGAACATTTTCTTTACAGCCAAAAATGAAATTGCAGTATTGTAGGAGACTTAAATTTTACACATTTCTGTAGCATTTGGTGTTTAACTCACGTGAGGAAAGTCCTTTGACATCTCCCACAGCCTTATTCAGCTTTGGAATATAAGATTTGGTAAAAAAATAAGACTTTTGCAGTGGGGAATTTCTATAGGATATTCTATGAAATATTCCAATAAACAGATGAAACAGCTATGCTATTATTGTTACATTATAATTTCTGCATTTTAAGTTTCCAACAATATACCAGTGTAACAGACAACCTAAAAGTAAGATGAAGCAGGTTCTGAAAAGAACCAATCTAAAAGCAGAAGAAAGGACAAAGAGCATCAGCGAATTTGGAACAGAAGCAAATCAAGCAAGTGAGCTGGCAGATCAGGGTGCTTGTAAAAGCTGCAAGAAAATTATTTTGCAGGAGGTTAGGCAATCAGGAGAGTGCCTAAGTGCAACCAGAGGTGACCTGTGCAGGCAAGACTATTCATTAAGAGATTAAGAGGGGAATGAGAATTGTGATGATAAAAACAAAGGCATGACCCACCCATAGAAGAGATGAAAGAATGAGCAAGTCTACTGCACAAGGACAGAGAGGTTGCTGAAGGTAAGAAGGTCAAGGGGGACATCAACAAGCACTGCTAGGTATGAATGAAGATGAAATCAGAGGAGAACGTGGTGGGGGAGTGGAAGTTATAGGGATAAGATGCTTGATGTAAAGGAAAGAGGATGGAGGAGAGAATGGAGAATTAGGTCTTGGTTCTGACAGCTCTAAAGCATCAGCTCAAGTAACTCAATTCAAGGACTTTATTATCCTAGACTTAGGGTGAGGTACATGACGGGTTCTAGGTTGGAAGAAAGGGAGTAGGAAAAGAAGAAAAGACTTCAGAAAAGTGAAAGCATTTAGAAAAACACTGTATTGAAGTTATTTGAGTACTGAGGTTAATTGTGTGATACTGCTCCTTTTGCTCGGCTGACAGAAATCCAAATGCAGATAATTTGCAGAATTATATTATGTAAATCTAAATTTGAGAGTTAACATAAAAAAAGAGTTCTGCACTGCTATTTCACATGCAATTTTTTTTCAAAGGAATAGACTAGCAAACTTGAACCAATGTAATTCATACAGGAATTTTACAGGACTGGGAAAAGCAGAAGGAGAATTGCCCTGAAATTAATTCTGCTGTCATGGTGGCTGCTCCCACTTTACAAATTCTATACATCAAGATCTTGATGCTTAAACACTCTCCTAGAAAGCTAAGGCTTGGATTCCTTCTCAGCCTGAGGACATCCAAACCACAACCCACACAGCCCAAGTACATGTTTCCTACATTTGCACAACCCATGCTACTCAAGAACCAGGCAGCAACACTTTTTTGTTTTTTTATATCAACAGACAGACTACAAAGTCATGATCCCTTTAGATCCCTCCTTCTCTGTGGATTTCTTGCATTTTGACAGCATTGTTTTTTTCATTTTCTGACTGCAAATCATGATGATACTAGATACACATTTCCCCAAAGGTGTCTGCTGTTATCCAGATTTCTCTGCACCCCATGAGTACTCTTCTTCTGGTGAAGAAGGAAACTAAATCTATCTCCCAACTTTCTGCTTCTGTTTAACACACTGCATACTTTAGAAATGCACACTAAACTTGACAATGAAAGCATCACATCTGAAGACACGAAACTTGCAGTACTTTAAGCACCTAAACGTGGGGAAAGGAGGAAGAGCAACCAGAGTTGTGGTCTTATTACATCTGAGTTGTACCCAAATCCCACTTACACACAAAAATGCTAATTTGGCTCCTGCTACTGGTTTTCAAAACAGCAGGGGAAAAATAAGCATACTCCCTTCCCACTTTTGTTAATACCAGTTGGTTTTTAATATTAGGTGTTTAGTTTTTTCAACTATTAAAAACTATATGCAAGCTGTATTCAATTGGAATTACTCATAAATAGTTATCTCATTCTCATTGCTAGACAAAACTGAAAAATAACACATTCATTATTTTTAAAATATCAAATATAGTACAGATTTCCCAGCTTAAATAACTCAGGAAAGAAAGAAAATTGCAAAAATTTCCTCTGGTTCTAAATTCAGTTCTGCTATATCTTCACTTAGAAATAAAATCTAGTTTTCTCAGGCCCTAGCTAATGATGGGAAGAATTGTTTTATTCATTTATTTATTTATTAATTTTTTAAATCAGCACATCAGCTCAGCAGCTGCAGAGGCAAAGTGTTGTTTAAACACAACCAACTGCTTTAAGAGACCATATAGCTAAGGTCATGAGATATCCAGAGTGTAGATGAGTGGCTCAGGTGATGGAACTGCTCCCTGAAACACATGGTGATGGTATAATCTTCACTTCACAATGCACTTAGTAAAAAAGCCCACAAAACAATACAACAAAAAATTCCAAACAGATGGAAAATTACTTTTCTGTGGGTTCATCAAATAAATGGTGTTGTCAACTCCTCTTACTGGATGACAAATAATTAAACAAAAGTTTAGTCATGTTTCAATCTAAGCCTAGCAAGCAGACCAAGTTTAGTAAGTTTGGAAGCAATTCAAAAGTCCCATGGAACAGCAGCATTTAGTGAGCAAAAATGCATAAAATCCACTGCAAATCAACTTTGAAATGCAGAAGAATTATCTATGTCAGCACAACATGACACATATGAATTCCAATTAAAAATTGTCCAAAACAGAAAACAAGAATTTTATTCCCAAGCTGTAGACTTTAGTTACTGTTTGTGGAAATACAGAGGTATTAAAGTATCTACAAGAAGTCTTCACCAAAATCTCTAGTTGAAAAATAAACAGGTAGAGGACTACGAAAAACCCCAGTCTTTACAAAACTGGTGAGGGCTAGAACTATAAAGTCCACTTAAGTTTTGCTTCCTCCAAAGTGAAGGAGTATTATATATGCAAAATTTCATTAATTCAGGATTTCTTTTACATTAAATTTCTCCTAAAAAGAACTAGTGAAGAAACATTTAAGTAAGAATTTTAACATAACCATACAGTTAAGGCTTTCAGTAACACCATATATTTTCATAATTTTTATTTTGCTTATATTCTTAATCTCTTCTTATTTCATTGGACTTTGAAAAATACTAATATCTATATTATTATTTATTCCCTTACCACAGATCTAATAAACTCTTTTGAATATGTACTTCCCATTTTTGCCATGGGTTTTTTTGTTGTTTTTTTTTCCTGAGAACAATTGCATGAGATCAAGTATCTTTGTTCCTTAGAAGATCATCTGCTCCTGCTGCTCATTTACCATCTGAAATCATAATCATCTGCTGGTGACAATCTAATCATCTTCACAGTAACTAATTGTGATGTCACAAACAAGTGATTATGATTTCAGGTGGTGAACAAACAGCAGGAGCAGATGTACTCTAAAGAACAAAGACTGTAAAGTCATGCATGAATCCCTGGCAATAAAACGTTAGGCAAGAAAAACAAAGAGCCTACCCTTTAAAGAGAGGTAGGATTGTTCTGAATGTAATTTTATTTATTTTTCATTTTTCAATACTTACTTTGTAACATCAGAAATTGCTGGAAATAGTTAAAGGAAAACTGTATTATGGAAAATTGAGGGTGGGGAACATTTAAAAGAAGTTAGGGTAATTTTTGCCTTTTTAGAATTATAATATATAAACCCACTGTTATTTATTTCTTTTTTAAAATATATTTTTGTTCTTCATAGATCATCTACAGCTTCTCTTAGAACACATACTGTATGATGTTTGTGATTATCCCCTCCAGAAATACGAAACCAAAATACATTCCCAAGAATACGCACTTTGCATTAGGATTGTTTATTTGTTTCATGTTTTGTTTTTAACTGCTTAAGTCAAATGCAGAGAGATAAATGAGCATTCTGTTGACAGTAAACATCTCCTGTAATGGGCTACAAATGCTTGTGGTCTGCACTATGTCTCAATGTCTCTTCCAGAAACATCAGGGAAAAAATCCTCACTCAATGTTCTTGTGAAAAATGTCTAAGATACCCCAAACCATGAAACAAATACTTCTTGTTTCATCCTTAAGACATGGAAAGAAAAGGGAAGGTAAAGAAGTAAACCCATGGGATGAAGCTTTGCCAGTGTGTAGGAGGAACTGAAGTGAAATTTGCCGCATGGATAGCTTCATGAAAAGGTTCATGGTAGAGAAGAACAGAAGTTATTTTTCAAGGGTACTGAAAAGGGAATACTAAGAATGCATTTTTAGTAGGAGGATATGGACTGAAGGGTATTTCCCAGCAAAACCAAACTACATAATGGTGCAACGAAATCTGTTCTTCAACTCTACTAAAAATTAGAACTGTTATGATTTTTGTTTTCATTGTACTAAAGTATATAACTTCACTTTACTGTTTCAGGTTTATTTCACACCAGTTCAGTTGAAGACATAGTGCATTATCCTTTCTCCAGGAATATAAATATACCCTAGCTTACTCCTACTTGAAAGGATGTGGTGTTTTTTCATCCCAAACATTGAAACTTGTTTGAAGCGTCCTTAAAAGAACCTGTGCTTCAGGAGCTACAGGAGAGATCATGTGTGTATATGGTCTCTTTTTTCATTCTAAATAAGAAGACAATTCAA
Organism: Heliangelus exortis; assembly: GCF_036169615.1. Classification (NCBI taxonomy): domain Eukaryota; kingdom Metazoa; phylum Chordata; class Aves; order Apodiformes; family Trochilidae; genus Heliangelus; species Heliangelus exortis. The sequence goes on from NC_092423.1 coordinate 119,507,835, forward strand.
ACTTCCTCAGTTCTCCTTGACTAAAAAGCTCTGAGGTTATCTTGGACTCTGAAGCTGAAGGGAAGACCAACGTGTGTGCACAGGGAAAACTTTTAATACTTATTTTTCTTCAGGGTTTTTAATGCATTCCCTATGTGGGAAATGAGCAGACAATACTCTACCAGAAGAAGAGTAGCTAAACATGCAGACCATTGCCCTACCAACTATTAGCACAGCATTCCAACAAGCAATCTATCCTATGGAAAACTGGTGACAAATGTCAAGTGATACAGAAAAGATCTTCTCCAAATGCTACAATCCCCTGACCTTGGTTTCTAAATAGCAGTCAGAAACAAAAGCTCTAATGGCTACTGACATGTTAGCAGCATCTCCTTTGATTTCCAGTTTACTTGGATTTCAGAAGAATGGAAATGAAGCCAAAAGCATGCCTGACTGAAAATCTGCTTCTGTCCCATAGCCTATAGTGGCTGCAAAAATGGTCTGTGAGCAGGTAAATCTATGAAAACAAAACTCCACGTGATCAGCACAAGTTTAAAATATAATTCTTGCTGAACTTGTCTCCTGCTGAGTAATTTTGCCTTTGTGTTCTCCTTTTAGATTTGGATTTACATGTATGACTGCTAGATTTTTTTTTTGCTAGATGAAGCATGGGAAAGGAGTTTTATTTTTTCTTGTTCATATGGTAGATGACTGTGATGTCACCTATAAGTATCTTTGCTACAAGACACTACAAAGACAGAAGAGAAAAGCCTGAGGCCTTAGTCCTCTGTCCCAGACTCCATTATATTAACATTTGCAGATGTTAGCATTTGCAGATGTTTCATGGGCCATGTCCTTGGAGATTTGGACAATGCAAACAGAAATCATCCAGAAGTATTGATGGGGACTGGTGAAGACTGATGAAGTGAAAAGAATTCCTAGATCCAAGAGAATCCTTCCTTTCAGGGAAACACAATGTGTGTGTTTCTGAAGCCCAAGTGTGTCTGTCTGTTCACTGAGAATAACTCCAAAGTGTAATTCCAAAGCCAGCAAAAACCTAGTTATAAAATTACAAGTCCTATTCATTACCTATTATATTGAAACTGAAGTCAGTCTCAGGAAGGTCTCCCAGACTTTTCTGTCTATAGACAGAACTCAAGGAAGAGAGAAGCTACCAGTAGCAGAAAGTGAACTTCCAGCTCTTCAAGGTGTTAGTCAAGAGAACACCCTGGGAAATGGCCCTCAGGGACAAGGGAGCAGAACAGAGCTGGCAGACCTTTAAGGAAGCTGAGTATAGGATACAAGAGATCTTGATCCCCAGTTGTAAGAAATCTAGCAAGGAAGGGAAGAAACCAGCATGGCTGAGTCATGACCTGCTGGTCAAACTAAAAGGCAAGAGGAAATTGCACAGGCAGTTCAAGCAGGGACAAGTATCTTGAGAAGAGTATAGAGATGCTGCCTGATTGTGCAGGGATGAGGTCAGGAAGGCCAGGGCACAGTTGGAGCTGAACTTGGCAAGGGATGTGAAGAATAACAAGAAGGCATTCAACAGGTACATCAATAAAAAAAGGAAAGTTAAAGAAAATACACACTCCCTGAAGAGAAAGTCTGGTGAGCTAGTTACAACAGATGAGGAGAAAGCTAAAGTTCTCAACAACTTTTTTTCCCCAGTCTTCACTGGCAACCTCTCTCCCAGCACCTCCCAAGTTAAAAAAACACAAGTGCCATGGTGGGGACCAAGAGGGCAGAATCCCTCCCACTGTACATGAAGATCGGGTTCAAGAGCACCTGAGGAACCTGAACATCAGTAAGTCTATGGGATCTGATAAGATGCATCCCACAGTCTTGAGAGAACTGGCAGATGTAGTTGCCAAGACACTCTCCATGATATTTGAAAAGTCATGGCAGACAGGTGAAGTCCCTGGTGACTGGAAGAAGTGACACATTACACCCATTTTTCAAAAGGGTAGTAAGGAAGACCCTGAGACCTGTCAGCCTCACTTCTGTGCCTGGGGAAATCATGGAGCAGACTCTCCTAGAAGGTCTGATAAGGCACATAGAAGATAGGAAGAACAATTAGATCAAATGGGATATATCTTAGGGTGCTGAGTCAACCAGTTTATGCCACAGGGAGGCCACTCTCTATTCTCCTAAAAAAAGTAATGGAGATCAGGAGAGTTCTCAAATACCTGGAGAAAGGCATCAACAAAAAGGCCTCAATACAGCCTCTGGAAAAACCATGCAGTAAGTCCTCCTAAAACTATTTGCGGGTGCACAAAGGAGAAAAAGCTATCGGGAACAATCAGCATGCATTTACCAAGGATTAAAAAAAGTCTCAACAACCCTATTACCTTTTATGACAAAATGACTGGATTTATGAGTGAGAGAGCAGTGGGTGTCATTTACCTTGGCTTTAAGAAAAGGCTTTTGACATCTTACAGCAGCCTTGTATTCAATCTGGGATGTTAAGAGTCTACGCAGATAAAATGATGAAAAACTGTTTGGGTATCAGGCTTGGAGGATAGTGGTAGACTTTGGGAAACCTAATAGCAGCCTTCCAATACCTTACAAGAGCTTACCAGAAAGATGGAACTAGGCACATTACTGAAGCATCCACTAGCAGAACAGGAAATTATAGTAACAAGAAATGGGCAATGTTCCTACTGATATAAAATATTTTAAAAAATCATTATGAACATAATTAAGCATTGGAACAGGCTGCCTAGAGAAGCTATGTAATCTCCACTTTTGGAGATTACATAGACAGAAAGACATAAGCAAACTTGCCTGAACACTGTACCAACCCTACTTAAAGCAGGCAGTTTAGCTGACTTCCTAAAATCCTTTAAAACCTGAAGGATTCAATGAGCAAATGAAAACATTTTTTTTTCCTGCACTCATACTCACACAGAGGGCACTTAATAGTTAATTCATCTAATTCCATTAAATTCCTAAAGTATTTACAGAAGGCATTTCAATGGCCTTGATTATTCTAAATCTTACCAAGAGAAGTATAAATATGATTTAGAGAGCAATACTTACTGTTACTTGCTGGCTCGGTAAACCCAACATTCTGGCCATTCCAATTCTTGTTTTCTCCAAGCTGAAACAGGTAGAAAAAAATAAGTAAGTGAAGAGCAAACTACTCCTCAAACAGAACACTAATGTTTATAAATCTAGTTGAAAGATCCTAAAAAAGATGACTTGGGATTGCCACATCTGGTCACAAAACTTTGCTAACACATCTTAATTTTTGTCCAAAATAGGTTATTTGAGGAATGTACCCATCATGAATAAACATTAACAACTATTGCCTAACACTGAAATATAAATGTTTCCCCAAGGATTAAGCCCAAGGCAATATGTTACCAAATCAGACTTAAAATCAAATATTTTAAGCAGCTCTCAAGTGAAAACATAAACGGACAACTGAGAAATTACATTCTAAAACAAGAAGATCTTAATATCTGCTTATGGAAGAATGCATAAACACTACAAATTACTTTGGGTGCAATTTAAAAATATTTACTTGCTCAGAATCCATTTAGTTACTGAAGTGGGAGCAAAAAAAAAAAAAAGATTGCAATTTTCCATTATTTTAATATATAGACTTTTTTGAGGAACTTAATTGCCTTCAAATTATCTTATTATGTTTAATGACAGGTATTACTCTGAAAAGGTGAGCAATTAACACAGAAGTTCAAAATAAGGCCTTTCCTGAAGTCTACAAGGTAAATAAGATGTCAGTGTTCTGGATTCTTTAGCCATGTAAATGTGGCTAAAGAAGCCCAAGCTTCCTCATGAACTAGGAGCTATTGACCACAAGCTCGACGTATGTGAACCAAATAATCTTTGTAAGATTTTATTTGGATTTTACATGCAGAGAACTTTGCAGCAAAGCAGTCTATAAGCCATGACAATGCTGTAATCGTTTGCTCTGGAAGACAGGGTCCATTGGAAAGCAGAATTGACAAGAAGGAGGAGCAGCCAGCTGAAATCTGCCTCTGCACCTCAGATGGTGCACTAAGGCTGTTCAGCTTACTATCATGTTTTAATGCAAACTACTAGATGATGTCTTCCTGGGGAAAGAGGAGAGAAGTGCACACTCTGCAAAACAGGTATGCCAATCATTGTTTCTCTGTCTTTCCTCATCATGTACATCCTAATGTACTTACAGTCCAGGCAACATGCAATAAAAATGGGAGATACTCAGTGGAAAGGAAGGGTAAGTATTAGAGCTGGCTCTCAAACTAATCACCTACCTCCATGCACTTTAATTTCATATAACTCTTTTTATTCTTATTATGAAGCAGATAATATGTATATTGGAAAACACAGAAGATGACCATTCTTCAGATGAATAAGCAATATGAAAGATAAATATATTTGTATTTACTGCTGTTACAACAGCATGGTTTGGTCATGAACCCATACTGTACATCTGTGACATGATCAGGAAATTAGCACAAATGTTGTGCTAAAATATGAGAACATTTCCAGCATTCATATTTTCTCTCTTTTCACTGTTTATGAAGGGTAATTTAAGAAAAAATCATATATCAGTAAGTCCTTAGTGCTGCCATTTTACATGAGTGCAATCTACTCTGTTTTTCTTCTCTCTAACAGAATAAAAATAGTAAGAAGAAAAAATGGAAACAAAACAAAACAAAACAAAAAAAAAAAAAAGAAAGACATTACAAATCTCCATTCTGATCCACAGACCTAAAATTCTGATAGCTGAAAAAAGTCTCCCAGGGCACTTGCGAATTACTCTCTTCAGAGCTCCTCACAACCATTACTGATTTCTTCCAAGAACTGGATTACCTTAGAGAAGGGCAGAGCCTTTTCTACATTAACTTGATTATCTGTTTTATCTGTGCTACCATCAGCATGGAGCTAGTAAGATTCTTATGTCTTCATTAAAACAATTAATATGGTCACATTTTATGCACTGGGCTTAAGAAAAAAGCACTGAGTTTGTTTTGTTATGGGGTTTGTTTGTTTGTTTATTTTGGGGGCTTTTGTGTGTCTGGTTTTGTTTGTTTGTTTGTTTTAAGGGTGGAGAAAAGGCATGAATAGACTCAGGGAAAGGGGGACAGGGGAAGGAAAAGTTTTCTTTTTTAAAAGCATCAAAAACAACATTAGCAAAAATTGTCCATTTAGATGCCAACCTCATAGATCAGCTAATCTACAGTGGGCCCCATTTTGGATCCAAAGAGAGAAATAAGTGTCTTCTAATGGTACATCTTTATCGTGCAATTTATATGGAAGGAATTTTGTAACGCTCAAATTGGTAGAGATCTAAGGGCTATTTTCCCTCTTCTCCAGCACAATTTAGTTTGAGAATTAAATTGCTTTCATCTACACAAACTAACTTGTGTATCTGCTTTAAATATGTTCAGTCTGTTATATGCAGAAGATAAAGCCAGATGTTCTAGATATTTTATATTCTTAACCCCAACAAAGCTATAAATTTTTTTCTATGATCTTGAATGCTCCCCTTACATAAAATTTTAGTAGTTCACATTTTTTGGATACAGTATCATGTTTGCTCATTGTGTTCAGAATAATATTAGGCCATTGTATGCTATTCTATAAATTCTAAGAAATCTGTATGTGCAAGTATATAATTAAACCTGTTTTTTTTTTTTTAAGACAATGCACTTGTAATAAATAGTTTAATATATGTACAGAAACAGAATTGCAGCACTTTGAGCCACTCAATTTTTTTCAGGCGTTCAGTATAACAAGTTTCCACTGTGTAGAGCTGTGCAAAGCAGCTATGTTGTGGGCTGATTTTTTTCAGGCTTTGTATCTGAAAATTACTGAGTAAAAATAGTTCAGCCAATTTGAAATCCAAAAGTCACACAGAATCACACAGAATGCCAGGGGTCAGAAGGGACCTCCAAAGATGATCAGGTCCAACCCCCCTGCCAGAACAGGGTCACACAGGAATGTATCCAAGGTATCTAGGGGGGTTTTGAATGAATCCAGAGAAGGAGACTCCACAACTTCACTGGGCAGCCTGTTCCAGTGTTCTGTCACCCTCACAGTGGAAAAGCTTTTCCTTATGTTTCCACAGAACCTCCTATGCTCCAACTTGTGAAAAAATTAAAACCTGAGTTTTCCTACTAGAAAAAAAAAAAAAAAAAAAAGCTGACTTTTCTGTTTTCCTTTGTTTTCCAAAAAGCCCTCTGGCTAACAGTGAAGAAAAAGTTGAAACTGGTAGAAAGTATCTTGTACCGCAGAAAAGTCTTGGCTTTCTGAGGAAAATTAATTATCATTTGACACTGCCTTTTTTTAAATTACTATGACTGATAGTGTGTTCTCACTAGGAACACCATCTAGCCTCTAAGTTCTCTGTTGAGAGTATTGCATACTTCTATATGACGAAGACACATAGTGAAGAATGCAGTGAAGGTGAGTGCATACATGGAACTGCTTCTCTCAAAGGAGAAACAGGAGGTGGAACCAAGTTACAAGTATGGCATTTATCTTTTCTTGGCTAAGTGTATAGAATGTATAAACCAGAGTATCATCCTATATATTTTATTTTGTTATATTTATATATGTTTATTTTGTTTGTTAAAGAAAACAAAGGGTGGTTCAGAAGATATATAGATATATGCTACATTCAGACTATTATCATGTGGTCCCCAGAAAAACCCAGCAGAACATACTATTGAACTGAGGTAGCTGGTGAAACTACAGCAAACATTTAAGCCATCATCAGAACATATACATGCAAGTGAGTCTTCATAAGACAGAAGCTGTTCAGAGTCCATAAATTTGTCAAATAAATTACCAAATATATTTTCAGGATACAAAAGGCAAAGCCTTAATACCCAGTTTTGGTTACAAAACCTTCCATCAATAAACTTAAGACAAGAATGCCAAGTTGCACATCACATGGACATAGATAACAGCAATACATACAGACAAAAAATGCAAATGCTTCACCACAAGGAAAAAGAAAAACCAATAAAAAAAACCCAAACAAAAAAAACAGAACATGCATTTTCTTTATCACTCATCAAACGTGAAAAGGCCATTATTTTACTGGAAATAGGGGCACACTGATGTACATTTTTCATACACACTATCCTCTGGAACTACACTTCTGTTCTTAATTACTCTTACAAGAGGAGAGGATGTACTACTAGTTGTAGCTATAGAGCTGTAGCTAAATGAGCACTCATTTCTGACATGCAGCCTCCTAAAATGGGTGCCCAAGTTTATGCACTGAGTGATTAGTTGATGCAGCTAGGAAATATAAACAAGGGTAAAATATGGGTACCATAACAGTTGGTTCTCACCTTTTCTGGCTGGTCTTGAAGAGGAGTAGAGGCTTTGTAACCCAGCTGTAGCAACATTGCTTCTGCTGCATTTCTTTTAGCTATTTTCTTGTTTGGGCCTGTTCCAGTAGTAATCTCACTGCCTATTTTTACCTTAAAAAGAAAATATCGATCATAACTATGATAAAAGCAAGACTCCTTAATATCACCACGTAATAATCTAGCTGACCCACCAACAACCATCAGCTCTTTTGATGAAGATGCAATCTTGGAAAAGGAAGAATAGAGCAGAAGGGGACTACAACGCTGCTTCACCCAGAGGAGCTTGCTTAGATTTTTCAGAAGGTCCCCAGGCTCAAACCAAAGAGCTTTTTCTCTATCTCAGTGCACACACAGTTGTCTCTCCCTTCCACCAGCCTCTGTGCCAACACCATTCTCCCTGTTGAAGTCACTCTTGCTCCTCCTCCAGAACAACAGAGGCACAAACAATGACCTGGAGATTTAAACAAGAGTGGTTTCTAAAGAAAGATGAAAACCATGTTCCCATCCCTGCCCCTCTGTGGCATTGCAAGGAATGTGGGGGCTGGGGTTGCTTTCTTCTCTGCACCTACACCTGACCAGCTTTTGTCAAAATAATCTTTGACAAGAAGGTTCCTCGATGGCCCTGTGGTCTCTGCACTGCACAAATGGTTTCTGACAACCTAGAAGCATTTCATAAAACTTGGAGCAACTAAAGCCTCAAATAAACACAAATTAGAGGCAATGGATATTCACAGAGTATGAGGCTCTAACTTATTCCTTGGGTTTGGTACTACACTTGAAGCTGTATGTGTTTGGTTTGTGATATTAGCGCTGTCACTGCTATTCACTAATGCAGGACTTATAACTCTTTGACTGCTGTATTTTATTCTGTCCATTAAGCCATTTTATTCACTAAAATTTCTCTTAAAACAGCATGTGGTATCAAGAGTGTGTTTAAAAGTAAAAAAAACAAAACAAAAAAATAGCCAAATGATTTGAACAAAGGAAACCTTGCAGGTCAAAAAACTGGAACAGTCCAGAAGGAGCTTTAAAAAAAATTGTAAAAACATATACAATTTTAAATAAATACTAAATGTCACTTAGTAATTTTCTATTCAATATTTATTCACTTTCTTCAAGTTACAATGCATAAATATTCCAGAAAGTTTTAATTCTTCTTTACTCAAATACCTATTAATTCTACATACAATGAAGAGGTTGTAAATAATAAATATCATCAATATCCCTTCGAAGTATATATATATGTATAAGTAAATTAAAAGATCTGGCTACCTAAGACAGAAAAATCAGTAATTTTGAAAAAAATCTCATCTTCTATGTAGTTTGGAAACCACATATAGAAAATATTCAATCTGCTACAAGTTTATATGCAATAAAATTGAAGGGCTTTAATGGGACAAGACAAAATGGTAATTTATAGTATAGCTCACGATAAATCAATGTGCTGCTATTTCTCAGACCTGTAAAACTGGTTTAGCTATTATTATAACCTCTATCAAGGATTAAAGGTCTGACTACAAAGAGAAAGAGGCTTTCTGAAATTAACTTTGGGAACAGAACACCAACTAATGTCATCAGAAGTTTTCTTCTGTTTATCTAGTGGTCAGGACAAGTAATTGGATCCATTTCATCACATCTAAACTTGCTCTTTGTGTGACATATAAAAATGAACATATTATCTCTGGATATTTTACTTCCACATTCAATTAAATTAAATGAAAACATTGTTTAAGTAGTTTATACAAAGGCTTTTTATTCTGATAAGGCTTTTTGCATGTCATAACGAATCCACTGAGACTTCCTGAAGGCAGGAGAAACAGCAGTCTGATTTTAGTGTGAAAATACCACAAAAGGGTAAAAATGTGGCTATGGTTTTCAAGAGCATATGCAATAAAGCAACTGACCTATAGAATTTCTTTCCTTTCTAGACAATGGAATCTTCTGCACATTCACTGCTTTTAAGATTATTATTTTTTTTATTCAAACCAAAGTTTTGACCATTATTGAGACTCTTCCAATCAAAAATTCTCAGCCTGTCTTTCTAATACTGGACTGTGTTACAGAATTCTCTTCTGGTGCCTTACATACAAGGACAATTCCTGGGGGGGGGGGGCTGAGCAAGGGAAAAGCTATGGTCTATGATATTTTCAAGAAGAATAAGTTGGAAATCCACGTTTATGCTCATAAATCAAGGTCTGTGACAAAAGGAACCCAACGTCTGCTTTTGTTTCAGAGAGAAAAATAAGACATCAAAAAAGACTACAGAGATCCAAGGAAATGAAGATTGCTGGCCTGGCTTGACTGACAGGAAGGAAGGACTTTAAGATCTCAGTGAAAACAACTAATTTTCTGGAGAAGGTGGTTCTGGCACATCATAAATTTTGTTTGTGATCAGAAGTGACAAGTTCAGGTATAATGCTCTCAATTGTCCTGGCACAAAATTATCCCAGAGTGAAAATGTGATGGGACAAATTCCATCCTGTTCCTAGCCTTCTTGAACCTGCTGTTGTGCTATCTAAAAAAATACCAAGGTTTTAATATCAAATATCAAATATTTGTGAGTCGTTTTAATAAAAAAAAATTTAAAAAGCATTAATGATCTACTGTTTCTCTATTAGGTCCAGAGCCTTTAACTATACAGGGTAAAACACATGATGGAAGGATTGTTCTGTGGTATTTCAGATATGAACAAAGGCACAAAGAAACTGAAAACACTATTTTTTAAAACTAAAATCCTTGGTAGTATGGAGATATTCTTACCCATTATTTCAGGTTATTTTTTCATATTGCAATCCTCTGATCAACAACAGCAAAAATAAATTTTGCAAAGGAGAAGTATCACAGAATCACAGAATCACAGAATATTTAGGTTGGAAGAGACCTTCAAGATCACCAGCCCAACCTTTGACCAACACCATAATCTAAGTACTAATCTATGTCCAGGACCAGGACTAAGGACCAGATCCAAAAGCCTTGTAAATGCCTCCAGGGATGGTGACTCCACCACTGTGCTGGGCAGGCCATTCCAATGCCTGAAATAATCAAATCTAATAATCAAATAGAATATAATCAAATAAATCATGAATCATCAGGGTTAAGACAGAAACACTCAAGTGAAATGAAAATGTGAATACCAAAAATGCAGAACTACTACACGAAAAGCATCTCTTTCCATTTGCTTCACCAAGAGAAAGAAGGAAGTTCAAACAGGCTTTGATATTGTATTTCAGACTCTGAAACTGCATAACTGGCAGTAAAGCAAAGAGCTAAACACAGAGGGATGCACTTCATATTATGCCCCCATTTTGCTGGAGTTTGAACACAACACAGTGAGGGCATTATCTCTAATTTGACAGCAGATGATACCTGCATAACAAATTCTCGACGGCGAGGCATTCCTCTCTCTGAAAGAAGAACATACTCTGGCTCCTTCTCCTTTTTGGCCTGTTGGATCTGAGCCAGGCGACTGATGGGATTCATTCCTTGACCATATTCTGGTCCAGTCTAAAACAGGTTTAAAAGAAAAGAATCATTCTTTCATCATATATCCATATGACCATTATGCTGCTTCAACAAATTATTTACTAGTGTTACCTCTTCTTTAATACTCCCTTTGAGAGAACAGGAAGTAAATTTCTTCCATCTTCTGGTTAGGAGACAGAAGAAAAGAATTCTCAGGCTCACAACTGTGGTAAAAAATATGAACCTATTGTGTGCCACTTTTGCAGACAGTGTTCATACCTGGCATCTGTAAGCCCTCATCTATCTATGGAGGTCCTACAGGGATGATGAAAATTGGCAGATTCATCAGTCAATTATACATTCTTGCCCTATTTCTATGAGCTTTTCCCCTCATCCCTTAAAATAGGTTGCTATAGTGCTGGAACACGCAGCACACTAAGATAAAATGGGATTTTCATGGGGACAAAAATGATTTGCCATATAACAAGGGAGCTTCATCCCTCAGCCTTCCTGCCTTCCTTATCCACACTCCTGCCTTACACCCTGCAATGCAACCAGAGGTGTAGAAGGTTTCCTCTCCTTGTGTGCCATAATGATTCATCTTCAAAACACAGTGAAGCTAGAGAGGAGCATCTCCAATGGCAAGAAATGTTGCCACCCAGAAAGTACTTCAAACACTCAACAGACAATCAACCTCACAGTAACATGCTGAAGCGAATGGCTGGTGAGGGAATTGAGATGATGGGGGGAAACAAAAGGACTGAGGTCTGTCCAAGGCTTCACAGACAAGTGAAAAACTGCAGTCCTTACATCTAGTTTTGAAATCCTTTTAAGATGTTATTACTCACATGGCAAACAATCTCTCAGAGCAAACAGCTATGAAAGATCTTAAGAAAAAGAAATTAAGACCCGACCCAAATTATCTGAATTAAGATTTAAATGATTTATCTACCATAACACAAAGAATGAAGTTGTAAATGTAAATGGCCTTTGAATGTAGAATTGTTTTTACATTACTGATCTATTTCCTTTTCATTTGCAGAATAAGACAAGATCAGCAGCCATGCTTATTTGAGCTTCTTAAATAAGAACAAACAAGTCCTCCAGAACCTAAAGAGATGACCAGCATCTGAAGGCAAAGACCAGAGAGGGATATTGTATTAGGAAAGCTGTGCAGCATAGCATACATACTGTAACTGCTGAGGATGTTAGAGAAGATGTAGGTGAAAGAATTAAGACAATGTCATGCACAAGGGCAGCTGTGTGGGCAAGAAGCCAGGCAGAGACAAAATGCAGAGCAGGCTAAGTGCAGCACATAAGATACAGCCTCATAAATACATAGACAAATATAAAAAGTTATTGTCACTTTTTTTGATGCTAATCATGTGCAGGTTAAATCAAAAAAAAAAAAAAAAAAAAAAAAAAAAAAAAAAAAAAAAGGGCACAATGAAAGCATTCCAGAAGTAAAAAAATAAAAGCCTTCTACAGATGTAGGTTATTTTGACTATTAATGTCTCCTTCTGACATGTCCAACTTTGCATAATTCAATTTAAGATCATAATGATTAATGATATATGATAATATAAGAGATTTTTACATTACCCTTAGCATCTTTCTTGAGAAAAACTTTTGAAAGTGAGAAAGCCAGAGCAAACAGCCTTTTCAGATCTTCAGCTTTAAAGCTGCATTAATGCTAGTGCTTTTTTATTAAATAATAGGTTTTGAGAATTAAGATCCCCGGAAATTTAGTAGAAGCTGGGCATAGAATTAACCTAGTTTGTTGTTTTTTTTTTTAAATCACTCATTCTGTCTTGAAGGCAAATGAAAAGAGGATGATGATGGAGAAAATCTTTTGTACATTTTCCAAACCCAGTTTTGCACTGCCCAAAGTATTTGCTTATTCTAGATGGCTTTTCTCTTGGTTGCTCCTACAGTACCCTGCACTCAGTGTACTGAGTATACAGATTTCTAATGATCAATACTTCTAGTAAAGTAAGTATTGATTTACTTAATTTTACAATCTATCAATATAACACTCAATGAAGAATAAGTTCAAGCTATATTTCTATAATGCTGTCCAGATAATATAATGAAATCTGTGGACATAACATCATTCAGAAAAATTGAAATGTTTTGTTTTTTCTTAAACTAACAAGAGGCAAAGATACAAAAAGAGATTAAATTTATGTCTTAAATCTATATTTTGAAGCAGGAGGTTTGGACATGAAGGTTTTCTGCCTTTTCCTGCAATTCTAGTCTCAAGTCTAGTTCCCAATCCACACAGTATGGGGCAAAAGTAACACCAAAAAGAAAGTGAACAACTCTCCACTGTTATGTACAGCAACCTAAAATTAGTATGAAAGGCTACTAATGTGCCTTTACATATACTTTAATTACTATTAAAAATGGCAGGCATTAGGAAAAGACATACAAAGAAGTCTAAATACTTCCTCACAAAATAATACTTCCCAAAATAAAATGAAACGTAGCAGATTTTGGCTACTTCCACATTTCATCTTCTGCACTGATGACATTAATCTGATTAGTTGTTCAGTGCTGAGATTAAATAGTGATGCTTCATAAATATATGGACACAACGTGGCTGTTTTGTTACATTATTGGGAACACTACTCACTTCAGATGACCCTTTAGTTTTGTATGAATTTAGGATGAGTAGACAAACCAGAGCCACAGACTGACTGAATTGTAGAAGCTGCAATAAATCTACTGCCAACAAGAATAAAAGCATCATTTAGGAAGCTGGAGATCACAAGAATTGAGAGCATCTAAAGGACACCCCACAAGTGCAGCAAGAGATAGGACATGTTTTAATGGAGGGATGGATCAAAGTCTGTAATTCTGCCACAAGCTGGTCTCAAGTCAATTTTCTATCTATTTTTGAAAGCTAAAGAGTGTTATCAAACACAGGCACATGAAACAAAAAAAAAAATATTGTCCTATGGTGCTTGACAAGTGGCACACTAGGCGGAGATGTCAACATACTCTAAGTAACTTTTCAAATCTTTCAAAAATCAGAAGCCACAAAACTCCCAAACTGTGCTCCAGCTCTAGTTGTACCGTGCAGCATTTCCCATATATTTGCTCTTTCATATCTCTCCCTCTTCAAACTGGCCAGGAGGGAACAACTAGGGAGAGAACCACCATATATGCTGGTAGGGGCCTCTTAGGAGAGATGAGGCTGAAAATTCACATAGTTGTACACAGCTGCTTGGAAGGTTTGATCCTCCACTAGACTTGAATCAAACTACTGAAGACTTCAGTGCCACAAGCGTGGTTCTTAAGCCTAGCATCTTACAAGCCATTATATTTGAGAATTTCACATCATTCTCACAGTTTAAAAAACTACCAGAATATTCAGACAAGCAAAAAAAGTAACAGAATCAGCAGAAATTTACAAAGAGCCTTTTATTTAAAATCTGAGTACCTCTGTTACTTTCTGAGCAAACATGCTTAATTCTGTCAAAGGCAGACACATACCTTCAATATTGTTTTTGGACGTTTTTTAAAGTAAAGTTTTGGCTTTTCAATCACAGGAAGAGGAGGAAGTTTCTTAAGTTCTTGTAGGACAGCCATTGCAGCACGTTTCTTTGAAAGTTTCTTACTGTTGCCTTCTCCTTCTGCAGTAAATTCCCCTACTGTAACTCGTGTAACAAAGCTTTTCATGTGAGGAGGTCCACTTTCTTTAATCACCTTTTAAGCAAAAATAACATAAAGTCAGATCACACTATTAGAATATAACTCAGTACTTGTGTTTCTTCAATGTGCTTACTATTAATGCAGCTTTCCTGCTAATTGAAGATGAGTTTTCATACAATCTGGACAAGTATTAATGTCAGTGCTAGGCCTGAGGACAAAAAAAAACAAACCCTAACCATGATATTCAGCATTTCACAGAGAATAGAGTAGACCTAAATTTTTCAGAAACACTTATACAGCCCTAAAGCAACATGCAATAATAATGCATATTTAAATCAAGGCTGCCTTTTTTGTCCTTGCAAAGTCATTCACATACTAAATAATTTCAATTCATGAAGGTCTACCAGACTTTGGCTATTTTTCTCCATACAACATATGTAAAGTTGTGTTTATATACCATCACTTCAGCCCATTTGTATTTTTTTTTCTGTTATCATTTAAACATAGCATGCTCACACACTGTCCCAAACTTCAGCCTGAGAGGTCTATATTTTAATGCTGCCCTAGCTGCAGGCAGCATGCCTGCTTTCAACCCTTATCTTGCCAAGAATACACAGCTCAGAGCAATATCCTGTACATTTAAAAGGCTGCCACAGTCCTCCCTCCACACTCTCAGCTGTCCCTTCCACAAGGTACAAGAAGGAATTACCAAGAGCCACCATAACTCATACAAAAGCCAATGACTTAAAAATTCCCATTTATTCATTCCCTTCCAAACTTATTCAGGATGACAATGAGAAAACCCATTTGAAATACTTCCCACTACTAAAGATAACAACAACACAAACTAACAAAAACCAAAAGTTCTGAAAGTTGTGCCTTCCTTTAGCTTCTTCTGTCTTCTTTTTCCCATAATACACACAAGCCTCCTTTTAGGAAGCCATACTGTTAGGATGCATTCAGCAACAAACCCACAAAAAAGTGCTAAGACAGCCATCTCTTCACGTATGCCCCATTTACTGGTCTGGACAGTGTCTACCAGGAATTAAGAGACTTCCTTTGGGAAAAGGTTCAGTGATTTTGTTTGATGGGCGGAAGCAGCTCCCTAATTTAATCTTTGTATATGTAATGTGTATAAGGAGACATTAGAGATCTGACAGGCACCTCTTTGTATTATCTTCAAAATCAATACAAATACATATTTTTTCAGTAGGTGCAATTACACTAAACCATTCGCTGAGGAAGTGTAATGCCTGAGTGCAAGGGAATTGAGGTCTAAGTGCTAGGGCCTTCTTGGTGTAATAACTATATTTTTAATGGGCTGAAACCTTCAACCTTAATATTATTACAACATGTTTCGTATTAAAGTTCTTTTTATCAAGGTCATGTCCCTTGCATTATTTAGTTTTGCTGTTACACTGTAATGAGGTCTCCTTAGGCTTGTATTTCTTTTTTAAGCTCTCTTTTGTGGCAACTTCACCCAGTAAATACAATTAGCACAGCATATATCAATAAAAAGACACAAAATGAAAATTAACAGACAACTTTGTCTGCATTTTCCCAGAATAATATGGCATCTGTGCCAGCACAGGGTTGTATTTTTTTTTTTTTTTTAATTTTTTTGTGGTCCAGGAGTGTTCCCACTCTTAAGATTCCAGGTAATAATTTCAGAGGTATTTTCAAGATTACCTCACTTAAAGGTTGCCCACTAATGCTTCACCGTGTGAGACAGCAGTGGTGTTTTTGAGGCATGGACCCATGCTGAGCCACAGGCAGCTGCACCTGCCTGCATCCTGCATCCCAGAACTGGGATGAGCCCAGAGCCAGGATCTCCCTCTCTCAGGCACAGCCAGGCTTTGTGTTGGTGCTGAACACCTTCATAACACTGCAGTGTGTCCCACTTTTTCAAGGGTGTATCTTAAGCCATTCCTGAACATGGCTATTCAAATATTAGAACACCTTGGCTATAAAACATGGCTAAATTAACCTTACTAAGATCTTTAATCTTTATGTGGTCTTTCTAATACCATTATATAGGTGTTTCTACTTACATGCAATATAATGTATTAATAAAATACACAAGAATGTCTATACTGACCAGATGAAAAAGGACAAAATAACTTGCCTAAGAAATATAACTGCAGAGTTCCTAAAATATTAGTTTTATGTACATTTTTTCATCTATATAAATGCAAGCAAATATATCCACATATATATATATAAAAGAATGTTAATACAAAAACAGGTTATATTTTCATATATATATGAAAATGTATTTCTTAATATAAAACTAATCTAGTCCGCTGTGTTTTTCATCTTTTAAACTTTTAAGTATGTGTCACAAGGTAAATAATTGGCTGGAAAATATTCAAGACTGGGGTTTTTTTGAGTGCATAAATGGAAAAAAGTCTGTGTTGTCAATGGAATGAACCCCATAGGATTCAGGCGGGATCCAGATCAAGATAAACATCCAAATTTGGTAATTTAGTAAAAAAATATTTACCTAACAACATTTTTGGTTAACCCCAGATTTTAGATCTTTTTACTCCATGTGATTTCAAACAGTTGTTCTGTAAGCTCAGGGACAGAAAACACTATAAAGAAATTCAGCTTTTGCTATCCAAGAACACTCTATACATTAGTACATTAGACTATTTCCTCAGTTGAAAGATACGACCCGTGGACCAAATCATGGCTAATTTAAAGCTGAGAATTTGATTAAAGGTGACAGTTCAATACACTTTTCTTTTTCTGTTCCACTGATTTAAAGAATAACTCCAGCAAGAGAAAACACATGGGGCCAAAACACATCTAAGGTCAAGTTACATCAAGAGTGAATTTGGCTCACTTTAATGAATCATGCTGACAAATGAAAAACAGCAGTACAATAACAACGAAAGACCAATGCTGCTTCAATCATTAACAAGACTCCAGGTAGAAGTATGCAAAAGATTATGGCAAGATTAAATGGGCATTAAAAAAAAAAAATAACAGAGGAGACAACAAACAGATCAACAAACACATCCGCGATGATCTAGAAGTTTTAAAATACTGATATATTCCCATGTGCTTGTGCAGGCAGACATGCCAGATTTAAAGTTTAAAAATAATACCAGTCTTAAAAAAAAAAAAAAAAAGTCTGGACTTTTCATTAAAACTGGAGTGAGGGAGGGTGAACATCAAGCAAAATCCAAATGAGAGCTACTCAGTATGTGTCAGTCATCCAATCTGACAGCATTAATCCCCAGGAGAGCAGGAGTCAGATGGGTGCAGAACTTTCTGTTGAGAACTTGCTCAGTCTCCCAGAGTCAGCAATTGGATCTGTTCCTGGTTCAAAACACAGAATCTCTGCCTTACTGTGCTGTGGTTGGGTCACAAGAAACTGCTCTGCTTTTTCCCAGCGCAGCACTGGAAGGGGATGGAAGAGCAGAAAATTTGCCAGCTCAGGTACTCTATCCTCTCACTCCTGATACTGAGAATGACAAAAATACTTTATTGCATTTGCTACGTATAAAGAATAAGCCAATCCAAAGAAAAATAGTGAAAACAAAATTACACTGTGAAGCATCCCAATGTCTTCTAATATCTGAAGCTGTTGACCTCATGTTCTCTAGGCTCACCCAACCCCTTACTGACTAGTTGGGAATAAAAAAAAAACCTAAAATGTATGTTGCAAGAGAACTGGAAAAAAGCAAGATTTTAGGTTACTTTCAAGAAGGGAATAAGCAACAAAATGACCATTTCACAGTTATTTTACCAATTCGTACAGCAATCAGTTCTGCAGCCCTCTTTAAAAATTGTTCATTAAGAGTCTAACTTAAAATTTGATGAATAAAGGTTAGCTAAGAATGCATCAGTGAGAAATCTGGAGTAAAGCTTGATCTTTGTTAGAACTAAAGGTTTTTATTTTAGATAACCATCTAATAGATTTTCTTAAAACCAGTCCTGAAGTTCCTAGCCATTAAAACTAGCCATATTACATGCAAAAGGCTGTCCCTATTTTCCACCTATTTTGCAATTCTGAGGACATGTTTACACAGAACTTTATGTATCTTTATGACCATAGCTTAGTTGCATAACACAGCACTGTTGGAACATTGGCTAAAGATTCGTCAGCTGAAGAAAAGGCAGATCATTTTATAGCTATCACACACAAGAAAAAGCTAGAGAAAGCTTTGATGCCTGCCTGGAATAACACAAAACCATTTGTAAATAAAATCCTATTAGAAACGTCAGATCCTGAGGATTACCCATAATTGCTTAGCAGTTTTATTGAAATATAAGCCAGTACCAAGTTCAATCAAAACTCTGTTTAAGAATGTCACTTATACTTAAAGGAAGGAAATAACACAAAACCTGTCAGGAGAGCAAGAAACTGTCTTTTTTTCATTGTTGTTAACATTCTTTGGCAAGTCACACATTAGACTTTTCCTGTACTAAGTATCTCTGCCTTCATTCTCCCCTTAGCAAATGTTCTACCTTAAATAAGCTGAAATACAGGAATGAGGTTCAGAAGACATTTGAAGCACTATCCCTCCTTTCTTTTAAACCTTCAAGTTACTCTGTGACCTGTGACTTTTCATCTCCTTGCATTTTTAGGCATCCACTCGTATGGAACTTTTCCAAATACTTTTAAATCCTTAAGGTAGAAAATCATGTGTGAAAACCAAAATGTTAATTATAGGCTTCCCTTTTGGGCATGTGTTTCCATTATGTCTGATTTTTGTAAGAAGAGCAATGTTCTTTCCATGTACCTGAAGACTGATACAGAAACACGCCCAGACATTGCAGTTTTATCCTTGAGATTCTACTTAACTTTAACATATATTTTCTTGTATGTTAAAAAAAAAAAAAGAGGGTGAAGAAACCCCAGTTTGAAAGTCTGGTAGTTCCTCCCACATTAGCTTTTTACAACTGACTTTCTCATCGGAAAATTTTTCCTCTTGCTATCACTCATTCTCCCATAGTTAGTTCACTGATAGAATTGGAGCTCTTCCAAGTATTCTTTATTTTATTAGTTAAGGCAAACAAAGGTGTCAGGAGCAGGTTCACAAATAAACCCATACAAAGTTAAAAAAAAAAAAAAAAAAAAAAAAAAGGCATAAATTGAGATAGATAAGGAGTCAAACAATGTGGAAGATAGGATACCAATAACTTTCTAAAAACACCACATTGAAGGCAAAGTGCCTTTTGTAGTGTATGAATGCCCACAGTTTAAGACAAGATTTGGCTGACTGTCCTGAGGATTATTCAAAATAAAGATTGATTATAAACCCACAGCACTGAACTGCCTTTCTGCCATCCACTTGTTTGCAACCAAATATTAGGTCTCTAATTCTTCTGAAAAAAACATGCAATTTAAGAGTAAAAACTCAAGTGTCTTAGACTCTGATACACTACAATTTTTTAATTTATATTTTCCATTAATTTAAATGTCATATTCATAATGTATTGGTATTTTTAACTGTGTGGCACATTCTTTCTAATACTGTCTTAGCAAACAAATAAGTATGTAACACGTACCTCAAAACTGACAGGTATATTGCGCTTCAAAGCAATTTCAAACACTACACTGATCTCAGACTTGTTTGCATCTTTATCATCTTCCGATTCTTTTCCTGTTTCTCCATTCTGAAAATGAAGAATACATAATCACATTACAATTTTTAGAAGATAAAGACATATAATGTGCTTTTTCCCAAATTTCTCAATGACTTTTGAGTTCTCCTGTCATGCTATAAATCAGTGTTTGTCCATCCACCTCAGCACCTCATTAACAGACATCTGCTGACTGTGAAGACACATGTAATGCACTTATGCTTCATAATAAAGAAACATATGCACACTATTTATAAATTAGTGGTAAATAGCAAAATAACTGCCATGGATTTTAGCTTTCTTAATGACATAGATAATAATCATCTGAATACACACTTCTTGTATCAAACACAAGGATCCAACAGATCCTTTGGCCTGTTTCTCAGTCTCTCGGTGGGTAACCCTTCTAAGCAAGGAGGGTTCTAACCCTTCTAAGTCCAGAAGACTGTACTTCTCCCAGAAAAAATTCAGTTAATCACTCTCACACTTTGACTGGGTCACCAGGTTACAGGTGTCCTCAGCAGGTCCAGCTGGTTAATGGCCCCTCCATCAACTTCCCTCTGGGAGTTATGACCAGTGTGAAAAGGTAGTGACAGAGAACAGCTTGCTCAACACAGAACGTTATTTATTTATCCATAGGAACATAACAAACAGAGAAGCTAAGAGATAAAACAACAAAAGACACATGCAAGCATTATCCTGCCTAAAATTCAGTTTTGCTTTACACTTTAGGTAAGTTATTTTTCTCAGACAACAACCAGCATGGGGATTACTCAGAGTTACCACCTTCTGCAACCACTGCCCTTTGGTGTTTGTCCCCCAGGCCACATCTTCCTTGGTTCTCAGAGGTTTCACTTTCAGCTACTTTCAAACTGCAAAGCTCTAAATGTTTCAAACTGGGATGGCTCAACAACATTGTAACCTTGGCCAGGCTCCTAATTTTTTATTAGTGGAGGTAAACATCAAAGAATCTTGGGCTGAATTAGGTGGATTCCTGCAGAGTTCCCATCTTAGATAACAAAGTCTGATGTAAATCTTCAGCCACCAGCAAAGTTACAAAATGCAGATACCAAAATAAAATTTTAAAAGCATTAGGTTCTTCACATTAACAGTAAAATCCATCAATCTATTATCTACCATTTGTTAACCCTTAAAGCACTAATCTTTCAGATAATGCAAGACAATAAATCCAGCAGCCAGCTACAGCATGCAAATTTCATGTGCTTTTTCTTAAAGAATATCTTATTGAATAGTTGCAAAATTTTGAATCTGAAAAAGCAATTTACGTCCCCAACATTGATCTGGAGATAAATACAAAATAAAAAATATATAAACATTATAGAACCTGCTGAAAAAAAACCCTGCAGTGCAAAGCGGTAACAAGGGGAGTTAGAATTAAATTATTTAGACTCCAATAGTTCATTGCAGCTCATTTCATATAACGAAATGCAAAGTACCACTAAAATCAAGAATGTAGGTCATTAGTTATAGGACAGGCAAAGAATTGATTAGGTTTGCTGAGAAAAATAAATTTAACTGGGTTAAAAGGACAATATTTAAAAGTAACAAATACATTTTGGCATACAAAGGACATCAAGCATAGAGAGTGGAGTACTGCTCTTCTGTAAAAAAAGCCTTAAGTTTGTGTTTTAGAAAGAACACTGATAATCTGAAAAGCTGACATAGGAAGCCACAAGGACAAACTACTGATTAGTAAAAATAAACTTTACACTGAGACACCATGACACTAAACAATGACTTCTGTAGAAAGATTAAAAATTACTTAAGCACAATGTGCAAGTATATTTGAGAGATTTCTGATATTTGTTTGTTCCATTTACTAAAGATAAGAAAATACCAGTTAGCTAGAAAATGAAGTCAAGTTACTTTAGAAGAAATACCTTGCAAATTATCCTTGACATGAGGACTACACAACACTGGTATAATTTACATAAAATAATACAGAGCCCACTGGAGTGGCATCAAACATTTAAGCCAAGGATGTTGAGGTTTTCTAGATATGCTCTAGCTTAACCAGATACATAGAGACTAAAGTAGAAATTACAGCTTAAAATGTGACTTCATAATACAAACACATTGGTCCAGAAAATCCCCAATTGTCCCTTCTGCCAATTGAAATCTTTGCATGTTTTTACACCAAACACAGTAGAAAGCCTAACCATGACTGAAGAGTAGGGAGGGTGATAGACTTTAAATCTTAGGCCTTAGCACTGAGAAAAAAGAAGTTTCCAATCTTAGTCTTAAGACTTCCCTAAGGAAGATAAAATATGATCAGGAGTGTCTCAAGTGTTCCGGATTTAAATTTGATTCTCATTCCACAGTTGACACTTTAATTGTGAGGCCTTTCTTAGCCTAACATCTATGAGAGAGCAGAGGTGCTTTGGCAGACACACAATAGCTCTTTGATGAAAGCAGGTTCACATTCACCTGTAACCCTGCCCTCTTTGCTGATTGCTTCTCATTTCTGCCCACCATACACTCTCATACATGTTTGTGCAATGAAGCATTGAGATGGCAATGCTCCTCTTCAGAGGTTTCATATGGATAAAAGATTTTATTCTTAACTGGGTTTTTTTAGTTTTTTTTTTTAAAAAAGGAAAAAAAAAAGGTAACTCAAAATGAAATACACAGACACCTGCATTAAGCAAACACAGTTAGAAAGGCCACAAGGTAAACCCATGTATTTACTGTGTTATATTCCAGGAATCCCATTCCAGTGAAATTCACTGAGTTACTAATGTGATGCAGGGCCAGGTCAATACCACTAGGTCTATCCTTGCTTCCCTCTCTGCTCTCTTTGGAAGCACAGTGGCAGTGACTTGGGAAGGAAGAAGCTCAATCTAGTCCTGTAATTTGAGGCCAGACTGACTCTAATGTGCACTGGCTCTCATCCACGCATGAGATTTGAGGAATCATGAATCAATCATCTTCCAAGGCTGACCAAAGCAGGTCACTTCTGCTGAAGAAAGCAGAGTTTTACTGAGCTGGATCATGTCTTGTGTTGAGGGTACATCACTGTGCAGCAACCCTGTGTGGACTTCACGTGACCAACAGCAGAAATTAAACATAATTTTAAAAAACTAAGAATATGCTGTCTTAAAAATGTGTTTCAGTAATTTGAGATTTCCACTCAGGTTTATGGTAAGGATTCATTATCAACCAATACATCTGACTCGAAACCAAAAGAGAAAGTAAGGGAATGAACAATGAGAAAGGAAACAGGGATTCCTCCTCTATGTATTCTTTCTTAACAGTGTTTCAGTTTTAAAAAATTAAAATAAAATATTAATGACAGTAATTTATTTTGAAGAGAATTTCCTGATCCAGAACAACAATATAGCTAAAAAAAAAAGGTGAGTCAAGCTCTCTTTGGCTCAAAAGTAGGATGTAGATTCAGGGAGAGGTAGAAAGAACAGGGATTTTTTTTAATACAGAAAATAACTTCAGTTCTTAAAAAGTAGATCAAAACTACCACACAAGATACTGACAGTACTATTAGTAATGCTGTGCACAGGAGTTCAACAGGAGTCATCAGAAAGGCTGCACAAAATAAAAAGATTGTCTCCTTGTGCATTTATTTTGGCTTATCTGACTGGATAATTTTATTATATTTGTCCCGTCAATCCACAAAGATTATTCTGAGAACAATTTTTCTGTTAAGTATTTTTAAGAACATGACATAATGTTTTTGATTGTAAGTGGCAATATTCATCACTTATAAACATAGCAGTGCAAAAGGTAGCTATTTAAAAAAAGGTGGCTAAAAACCTAAAACCATCAGACAGGTGATCAGTAGCAGTCAGTGAGCTCTGTCAGGCTGTAAGGTACATTTGGGACAAGTTATTTCAACTGAAAAGATCACAACATACACTTAAGATTAATAACTCATTTTCCATGAAGTCACTGATTAAATGGACATGGTCTACACTTTTATATGTATAAAATATATACTGAAATATATAAAAAAATATATAGTATATATATTTTTTAATTTTGATTTTATGTTTTACTTAATCACTGTTGACAATCTCATCCTTAAGATGCCTACATATTTTTGTTATTTAAGTCTAATTCCATGTTATGCTATAAAGAAATAACACTAACATTCACTAATATTACTTCTCTAATTACTGAGCCTAATATATATTAAAAAATCACTAAAAATTAAACACCGAAAACACGGTAATTACATTCTTTGATTTGGTATCTTAATGTGAAGATGAGGAAGAGCTTTATGAAACACAAACCTGAGGTATTTTTTCTGGAATAGGCTCATTCTGGAGAGCTTGTAGGGCCTTCATTGCAGCATTATGTCTAGCAGCTTGACGGGTCTTTCCTTCACCAAAAAACTCACTGTTGCCAACAGTTAACTGGACATAGAAAATTTTAGGCACTGGGCAGTGATACCTAGAAAGAAGCAATAAAAGGAATACAACAGTAGAAGTTAATCAATGGTAACCATCAATGTTATGTAATATAGAGCATTATCTTTTCTCAGAGAGCAAGACCTTAAACTCAGACACAGGGAGTGCTCCTCAGCAAGGCCAAAAGTAACTCTGACAGCAGCTCCTAAGTGCAAACCAGCTCATTGCCCATACCTGAGGGGCTCTGGAACCAGCACTACCCTTATTTCAGCCCAACAGCCCAGCTCTGCTCTCTCCCTAGTCTGAGTCTTGAGAAGATGAAACCCACAGAGAACCAAAAGCATCAGTGAAAGCCACGCCTGGGTGACAGCTCCTGTCCTACAGGAAAGTGGCATGGAGAAAGAAAAGCTGTGAGGTCTCTCATCTGACACCTGCCAACACAGCTCAGCTCTTGGGGACAACAAAAAGATGGAAGGGAGTGAGACACCTGGACAACATACTTCTAGTCTCTTTTTAAAGCTCACAGATTGAAACTGTTGTAGAGGAGAAGACATTCTCTTCAAAAGTGTAAGAGGGGCAGGGAGAAGCTCTTCTCCAGCACTGTAAGAGTCAAATATTTTCTGGGCACTGAAAGAAAAGCAGCAATCACCAGCACACTGTTTGCCTCTTTTTTTAAATTCCTACAGAAAACTTTCCCAATATAGTGGCAGGGTTTGCTTTTCTGAATATGGCTGAAAGACACTGAAAGAAAGATAAAGGAAAAACCTGAAGATTTTCCTACACACCAGCACAACTACTATTCCTCAAAGAAAGCAGGATTTTTATTCACACCATCAACTCCACATCTCTGTTTTCAGTAGTGAAAATAGCTAACCCAACCTGTCTCTCCCTAACAGACAATGAAGAAAGAGATGTAATCCCATTCAGTGCTTGGGAGGTCCTGTCACACCACTCTGACAACTAAATATAAGAGCTTGTGCACATAATCAGTTTCCACAGAAAAGACATATTCCCCTCCACATGCCACCCAACTCAGAAAAAAGTAATTCAGCACAGATAATTAATTCTAGTCACTGTTAAAATTATAATATATAACATTTCCAAATAGTTCTCTAATTATATTCTACATATGTAAGGGAATTTCCTTCATACTCTTCACTCTGCAATCTACTCAGCCTTTGCTCCTTCCTCAAACAAAGACTCACTCCCCAAACACACTGGAGGTTTAATCCTTGGAAAAATATATATCTATCAGAAATACTTTCTCATTTGTGACAAATGATTTGTACATATTTTACAGCAATGTAAAAAGCCCAGGATTTAAAAAGCTTGGCCACAAACTAGATCCGTTGCAACAAAATTAGAATCCCTCAAAAACACAATAAAGTACTACACTCTTCCTTCTTCCTCTTTAAAGGATCCTTATTAAAGCATGCTCTCTCCATTTTCACCTGTTGATACAGATGATGATTTTTTTGTGATGACTTTCTGACTCTTCATAAATAACTGTAACCAATCTGTTTCAACTATAAAACAAAAAAACCCCCAAAAATTCAGAGACCACTATACTTCTAACCTAAAAAAGTGTTTAATAGCCACTCCAGTCTCAGCAACCCTGAACTTTGTGCCTAGTTCTAAAAAGACATTTATGTTGAAAGAGCAAAACAGCAACACAGGCTCCAACAAGCCCCTGGCTATAGTTGCCTTTACAACGTTCAAAAAAGTTGGTATTTACTCAGCTTTCTTGTCTAGTTCAACAGTTACAGGGAATTATTAAGCTCTGGAAATACATTTACTTATGTACCATTTTCATATTATAAAACTAATATTTTCACACAGAATCACAGAATTGCCACAGCTGGAAAAAGTCTCTAAGATCACTGAGTCCAACCATCAACATCCCCCAGTTACAGAATTAGAGAGATATATATGGAATCAGAAACAAATATATAACATATACCAAACATAGAAATATTATGTATTATATTTTATCAGCTAATATATATAGAGAGCAATATTTAGAATCATTTAAAGAATAACATTTTCAATGACAGAATGAATAACTTAGGTTGAAAAGGCTCCTGGAGGTTATCTGGTCCAATACAGCACCCAAATGCTGCTCTCTAAGCTCTTCCTTACTTGTGTGCATACACTTGGGGTGGGACCCCTTCAGCTCTGTTCTGTTGGTTTTAGGGTTTCTCTTGCCAACATCACCCTTTGCCTGCTAACTGGATCCATCACTTCCCCATGTGGTTGTAGGTCAGCTGCACTCTCTGTCACATTAAAGCTCTCTTGGCAGCACTGGCCAACCTGCTGGCAAAGATGCTTTCCTCACTTGGTCAGGTGGCTCCTGCCTCTTCTAAGCATTGATCACTAAAAGAGGTTTGTAAAAATCAAATCTCTCTAATCATGTGTCCATGTGTCCTCTTACAGTACCACTGGTGCCCACAATGAAGAGAAGTGGCAGGACACAATCTGAAGGACAGACAATCCTTGGCACACTATCCAGAGTGTCCCAATCCAAGCTCTCAGTGAGAAGCCAACCTCCCTAGACAGCAGGTCTAGGTGGCCTCCATCCCCTGCAATAGGAAGTTGCCCAGTATCATCACTTGCTCCTTTCTTCTGGTGGTGATGCAGAGCTCAGATTTGGCTGGACTGGATGCTTTTGATAGCTCTCCTGTCCTCATCTGATGCCATGGCACTGAAATTTTAGTTGCAGATCTGCAGCCTTTCCAGCCCAGTAAGCACTGATTCTCCCTGCATCTCCTTTGGTATGGTTGGGGATTCAGGCTGTTGTACCTGCAGGGTCTCAGAGAAGCCCCAGCTGATGTCCTACTCAGCAGCTCTAGTGTTGTCAGCAGAGTTTGCCTGACATCTTCCTGCATTTCCTTTACTTGCTAATACAAATCCTCTGACACTGCACACCTCCTGCAGACACGACCACAGTCTCTATATCCCAGCTAAAGCTCTGAAGCTAAATCTGACTCAAGGTCTCTGATTTATCAGGGGCAGCTGCTCCAGACTGTGCTAGGAAGTGTGCCACGTGGCACAGCCCCACGGCTGATCACACAAACACTGTCCTCCTCCTCAGCAGTGTTTCTGGTCCCCTTCTGTGTGAATTGCTGTGCAAACTGCTGCATCTGCAGGCTGTCTCTGGGAGCCTGTACTCTCTAAGCCCTGAACTTTCATGTGCTTCTCCCTAGTGCCTGCTGAAAGGGTGCTGGACCCTCTTTAATCAGGAGACAGCTGGGAGGAAAACTCAGTGCAGCTTTTATCAGGAGTAGCTGGCATAGCTTGTTGGCAGCTGTTAGAGCTTGCCAGAAGCCACAGCCTCCTGCAGCAACAGCCACCCTCAAGTTCCTCCTCCCAGCACCCCAAATGAAGTCCTCAGAAGATCCAGAACTAGAGCCTGGAAACCTGCTGCCTCTGTTAGCTGCAGCTTAGCACAGGATAAGCTCTGTCTCACAAAAGCAGTTGGCACCTTGATAGTACACCCCACCTCATTACTTCATAATCCTCTTTAAAGAAAAAGAAATGTGGTAGTGCTGCTAGCAGCTACCTACATTTAGGGGAAATACAGCATCCATCAGAAGTTCCTGTTTCTTGTTGAGTTACTAAACCTACCTTTCCCTCCATCGTATGGAAAAGAGGAAAGCACACGAACCTTAACCCACCTTATAAACTCAGATGCCATAACAAAACCTCTATTTTTCCCTTCTCTCTCCCCACCTTTTCTTTTAAAGAGTGTTTAGGGAGCTATTTATGTGATAATATGGAAAAATTATATTCAGCCTGTGGCTCTAGAGCCTCATGCAGCTCTTTGGCATGGGCAGAATGATTAGGTTTTTGCATGGTTTTGATTAAACTTTTTCTTTTTTTTTTTCTTGCTCAGCTTGGCCTCAAGTAAAGTTAACAGAGCACTGATAACACGAACATTGCCAGGAAAGTGCAAAGAAGCACCTGAAATCCATAGAAAATGGATCGAATCTGTGAGAATATTGGCTTCTCTACAACATGGAGTGTGTCAAATAGAAACAAAACATCCTCCTCTTCTCAGTGGTAAGGACAGAGACGGAATTTACAAAAGCCTTAAAAGTAGTCATAATATTACAGTCTGAAAGTACAGTGCAACAATTAAAACAAGTATTAATATGGAATGATTTCACATCCTGAAGATGCACACTCATGTAAGGAACAATCCCAAGCAAACTTAAGATATATCTGCCACTGATCATTAATAAACCTTCCCAGTATATTACATTTTACCATTACTGAAAAGGTCTGAAAACAATAACAAACTTGAGAATTTTTATCCAGAATTTTCTGATATCATGCAATAACATATCAGCACAGTATTTTCTGTCCCACGAACACTCCATGTCACTCCCACACTCCTCAGCCCTCTGTTCAGTCACGGAACTGGAACAGGAAGGATTTCCAACAGCAACGTTTCTTGTATGGACTCATCAGGTCTCTGAAAGTTTTAAAGCTACCCATTTTTAAAGAATATGCATCTCCCTGCATTCCACATGGCAGCTGCAAAGGCTAGGATTTTCCTTTGGAGAAAATTTTTATGTGAAAAAGATTCACGGTGATACTGGCCGGGTACTTAGAGCACAAGCTGAGAGACACAACCAAAGAACAGAAGATTACAAGACCAGAAGACAACAAAAGGACATGAGAAATGACACATTCAATTGAAAGAAAACATAAAGTGACATAGGGTAATACTTTAACAGCCAGTCAAATCTAACATATTAAAACAAGTTAATTTTCATCTGCCTCTTCTAGACATTTGAGATATCCCCCCAGTCAGAGGACTGGAAAGCAGGTTCTCTTTATTCCCTTTAAGTTTCCTAATTTTCAGCTAATGGTCAACCTGAAAAAGGATATTTGCACTATGACTGTGACCTTGAATGCCAAGTTTCAGCAACAAGTAAATATTTACAACTGGTTATAAACCCCTAAAAATAGGGGTTCATAGCAGAAATGCTGACAGACCTTAACTAAGTTGGTGTTAGCGGGCGCCACTATAATTAAATAAATCACCAAGGTCTGTTGACAATTAGAAAACTCATTTTGGTTTGCCACAGAGACAAACAAAAATTCTGTTCATTATAATTTTACTGGAATATGATGTCATAACATGTAAGCATACTGAAACAATCTGCTGTTTTTCTAGCCAAAATATTAATTGCATACTAAGGAGCCCTTGGGGCCTCTTCCTTTTTGGCCATCAAATCCACACACACAAAGACAAATAAAGTATTAGTACATATGTTATGTGCTTATACTGCATTTCCTGCATTTCTCTGGATTCCTCAATAGCATAAATGTTCCTGATAAATATTGTTACTTTGCTCCTAGAAAGGAAAAAAACCCCCAAAACAAGTGCAAGCTACAGCTCATAGAAACCAGGAAGCTTATGTAGATTTAGCCTCCTTTGCTCACTTAAAATACTTCAGTGAGGTTTTGTCTAAGTTCTAATGGCCTATGTATTCTTCAGCTATGTAAAAAAGAACAAACCCAATTGCTTCCCCACTTCACAAGTTTTATAGGAAGTATTACCCTATTCCCATTTCACAATGCAAAGTGAAGAGGATCAGGGACCATTTTGGCCTAGATGAAGGCCACAAAAATAAGAGATACAGCATGGTGCAGGAAGGTAATTCTTCAGATCACAGTTCTGTGTTGAAAGGGTCATTCTCTGCACTTTTTCCCTCTGGCTCCTTTTCCATACCAACTCAATCAAGTTGCCAGCCCTGGTAACATCACTTAATCAAGAAAATTCTGTGAGTTTTGAAAATGGAGAGATAAGAGAACCAAAGACCACGCAGGGGAGTGAGCAGCATCACTTGCTGTGAACAACTTTTTGTCTGTAACATTTGAAATTCCTCTAGGGGAACAAGTTGCTTAGTGCAGCTGTTCCCTGGCCATGCCCTATTTTTCTAAGCAGTCCATTAGCCACGTGTGTTTCTTACAGATGTGAGTTCTATGTTTTGAAGGAGGAAACATGCAGGACAGCCACTTCTGTCTTCATACAGTCCACCTTCTGGTTCTTTCAGCAGGCCCACAACAACACCTGGGAACAATGAGGCTCTCTTTTCCAAACACTCCTTTTAGGAACTACAGTCTATTATCTCAGAATGAGTCTAGCTGTCCTTTTCTAGATTACCTTTAAGCCCCTCCAGACATTATTAATGTAAAGAGAGCAAGACAAGGCACTACATACCGCTTTTAGCTACAGACACCCCTTAGTAGATGGAAAGATAATTTTCAAAACTTTGTATCTATCTGATTTATTTATATAGCCTGCTACTGTTTTCTCCTTTCTAATGTTGCCCTTCCCTCACCTACCCAGAGATAAAAAAAAAAAAAAAGAAAAATCATGTATCCTTGTCCTAGATTATCCTTACTTTGAAAAATGGTTTTAAACTATAATCCAGATCTCTAAAACTTTAAAATTAATTTAATTGATTCTGACTAACGCAATATTTTTTCTCATTTTTTTTTTGTTCTGTTTACCCACCAAGTTGAGCTTTCTCATTCCCTCTCAGTCTTTGCTTTGCCAGGGTTCAAGTCAAGGTATTTAAGCAGTCATCTATATAAAGGGCCATCCACTATTCTGATAATCCTTCACACCCTTCCCTGAACGTGCCCCGGTTCTTAAATGAGTCAAGAATGTATACAATGTACCATATGAAAGAGTCACAGTGTTCTGTACAGTAGCAATCTTTATAAATCTTTAGCAGAAATATCATGCTCAACACATCTTCAAAATTACACAGGTTTTTCCTCTGGTTCAATTCCATCCGTTGTCTTTAGTTCACCTTCTAAATAATTAAGAATACTAGATACCACTCCTCTTCTGGGATTTCCAACTGAATAACCCTGAGGTGACAGCAGCATTAATACTACTGGTACCTATGATCTTAATGTTAATATTATACTGGAAAGTAAAGTCTCACCCAGTTTCTAATGTATCAGCCCTCACGATCATCCAACTCTTCCTGCACATCTTTTTCTTCCTGTGTAGCCATGATGCCTTCTACAACCCATGAACATTTTCCTACTTTTTGTGCAAACACCCTTAATGAAGATAATTAAAAAGGTTGATTCTAAAACTTGAAGAGCTGCACTTAATGTCTTCCAAACCACGTTTGATTTGAAATACTGCCGATTTTTTTTTCTCCTTTCCCACCTTGCATTTCTCATAGAAATCCTCATCTCTTTCAGTTTAATGAAAACAGTATCCTTATCTAGTGCTATAAAATGCTGAACCAAATCCCACAAATCTAAGATTTACTTTACCTAAAAATGAGTTAACACATAACATCCAAGGTTAACATATCAGTCAGGCATAATCTATCTCCAGTATACAATGACTTAGTGCTGAGTTTTATCCTTTTTTACTTCCATGTCTTTCTTTATTCTTTCTTTAAACTTTGTGCTGAGTCTTTGAATATTTCATGAAGTTTACAATGATTCTCTGTTCTTTTTTTTTTTTCTCTTTTTTAATCTTCTTTTTTTAGGCTAGAGACTGTGTTGTTCCTTCAAGCAGTATGACCAACTTAATCAAAAAAATTGACTCATGTTTTTACGATCACAATATTGAAACATTCCTGAATAAAAAACAAAAGGGAGGGGGATTCAGTGTAACATAACATTATCTAATGTGAGATCTTCCTCAGAGAATTTGTGATGACAAGATGATAATATTGCCACATCACCGTATCTCTGAATTCCAAGTTGCTCATTACAGACATTTGTAATAGAAATAGAAACATACTCTCTGCATGTACCACTAGTTGGATTACTATTTGCAGTAAATATGTACATCCACAAGTAAAAAAGTTGCTCATTAAAAGTAATTAGAAGAAATCAACAGAAAGCTAGGGACATTAGAAGTTAAATGCTTTAACAGTCACAATTTAATCTGACAAGTAATACAGCAAACATATTGAGCCAGCAATGCAGCATTTGTTATAGAGAGATGTTCCCATACAAAGTAAGATCAGATCTCTGCTTACACATTTATTGCTTTCTCTCCTTCACTCTAAAGCCTAAAAGTCTACAGAAGTACTTCCCAAAGTGACAGAAGTATCTCAAAACCAGCCTGAATACCTTTAAAACAATGAAAATTGAGTGCAAGAGATATGAGAGGAAAAATATGAAAAAGGATAACATGAAATAATAGGAAAAGGACCTAAGGAAAAAAAACTATCATGAGATGAAACTTCAAAAGTACTGTATGTTGGAAACTAAGGTAGAAAAAAGAAATTAAAAACAACAATCAAAATCAAGAAGTGAGTAAAGAACAAAATGTTATGGGCCTCTGCAGAAGTATTTTTATCTATCAGCTGAATAGCCAAGTAACGAAAATGGTCAACACAACTTCAACTCATTCTTGACTGCAAAAATAGTATAAGTAATATAAGAATATAAAAATACTGCCAGAGTTTAAGGCATTGGAAAATGTCAAGTGGACAATGTTGAAATGAAGATGGAGGCTGGGCGGAAGAAAAGATAAATACAAGGAAAAAGAAAATGTTCTTCTCTGTGACACAAAACCAAGCACAATAAGAATAAAAAGGGAAAACATAATGAAGCTGTGATGTACACTGTATACTTAGAGGTTAAAGCAGACATCCAGAAGACAAACATCTCAAACTCTTATCTACTTCAACTCATAAAATTTCCCATGAACTGTATTACCCACTAATCTTTACAAGCATGCAGAGTGGTTACTGAGAATGCTGTCCAAATACCCATTACAGTAAAAGAACATAAACAATGTTGCATATCTGACTACAATATCATTTTCCTTCTACATAAGATACTTATGTTAAAAAAAAAAATCATGTCACTTGCCAGCCTAGAGACTAAGCAAATGAGAGAATGAAGTACCTCATTCATTTAATTTTATCATATATTTATACTGGTAATATAATACTAATAAAAATGCTACTAACAAAATCTTTTCAGGCTAGGACTTCAGAGGAACCAGTTAACCTAAAAGTTCACAGAGGAAGAAGACTCAAGAAAGCTCACAGTGATTCCCATCATACAAATTCACCCCACTTGAAATAACTGGTGTATCTTGGGCTATCTTGGGCTGACTGAAAGTAAGGGCAAACTGAAAAAAACCACACTCAATTCTAGCTTAATGAGCCACCTCTCAGCAGATGAGTGAAGTTAACTGAGCATAAGCACTATCCTACCTCTCCAGTTACTGTCCCTGCATGCTCTGAAAAAGTATTAACACAGCCAGCTACAGCTTCTGTCCAGAAATCTGCCCATCTGTGCCATCAGACTTGCAAAGGAATGAAATGTGAGTTAAAGAGAGCTTGGTCAATTGGAAAGGGAGTGCATTTTGTGTTGCCCTGCACTGATCCTATCAGGATGCTGAAAAGCACATGGATGGCCTTATGATGGAACCTTTATCTACACCTGGGAGAAGACTAGCAGCAGTCTGTTAATCAATCACACTGAAGCCTGGAAGGGGCAAAAAGATCAGAAAGCAAAAAGATGAGTGGTGAAGTCTTTCAGTGCTTTGATTCCTTTCTACTTAAAAGCATTTTAAAAAGCAGATTTCCTAGGGAAGCCTATTCATGACTAGCAGATGTAATGCTCTTTCAATTTTCCAACTTTAATAGGGGTAATGGTGCTACACCAATGACTGGCAAGTAAATATAAATTCAATGCTAATAAAATCTTAAAAGTGATACCACGAGGGTGAAGCAGGAGCAGTCACATTCATGACCAAGCCATGAGCAGAAAGCTTCTCCAGGAGAATACTGTGGGAAACAGTGTCAAAGGCTTTTCTGAAGTCTAGTAAAAGACAGAATCATAGAATCATAGAGTGGCTGCAGTTGGAAGAGACCTCAAAGATCACCTAATCCCACCTTCCCTGCATGGGGAGGGACAACTCCCACTAGACCAGGTTGTTCAAAGCCCCATCCAACCTTGTCTTAAACACTTCCAGGAGAGGGGTATCCACCAAGGTCAGGCTTACAGGACAGTAGATCCTCAGATCCTCAGTCCAGTTCTTCGTGTGGATGGGCATCACATTTGCCAATCTCCAGCCTACTGGGATTTTCCCAGTCAGCCAAGATTGCTGATAGATGATAGAAAGTGGCTTGGTGAGCACTTCTGCCAGCTCCCTCAGTACCCTTGGGTGGATCCAATGTGGCTCATAGTTTTGTGTATGTTTAAGTGGTGCAGCAGCTCACTGCCCATCTCCCCTTGGATTATGGAGACTTCATTCTGCTCCCCATCCCTGTCATCTAGATCAGGGGACTGTGAACAACAGTCTTACTACTAAAGACTGAGATAAAAAAGGTATTAAGTACCTCAGACTTTTTTTGTCATCCTTTGTCACTATGCCTTTCCCTGCAACAAATAAAGGATAGAGAATCTCCTTAGACTTCCTTTTGTTGCTATATATTTACAGAAACACTTTTTGTCTGTCAGTAGCCAGACTAAGTTCTGGTTAGGCTTTGGCCCTTCTAATTTTCTCCCTCCATAACCTCATGACATCCCTGTAGCCCTCCTGAGTTACCTGCCCCTTTTATGGCCCCAGAGGCAATAACTCACCTTTAATTCCTGAGTCCCAGCCAAAGCTCTCTGTCCAGCAAGGCTGGTCTTCTTCCCTGCTGGGTTGTTTTTCAGCAGAAGGGGACAGCCTGCTCCTGAGCCTTTAAGATTTCCTTCTTTAAGAGTGTCCAGCCTTCCTGGACTCCTTTGAGCTTCAGGACTGTCTCCCAAAGGACTCTGTCAACCAGTGTCCTAAACAGGCCAAAGTCTGCTCAACAGAAGTCCAAGGTGGCAGTTCTGCTGATCCTCCTACTTAATTAGCCAAGAATTGAAAATTCTAGAATTTGATGATTTCTATGCCCAAGTCAGCCTCCAATCATCACATCACTCACAAGTCCTTCTCTGTTCACAAAAAACAGATCAAGCAGGGCATCTTCCCTGGTTGGGCCACTCACCAACTGTGTCAAGAAGTTGTCTTCCACACACTCCAGGAACCTCCTAGACTGTTTCCTCTATGCTGTATTGTATTTCCACAAAAAGTCTGGTAAACTGAAGTCCCCCACAAGAGCAATGGATAGAGATTGTGAGACCTCTCCAAGCTGCTTATAGAAAATTTTGTCTGCCTCTTCATCCTGGTTGGGTGATCTATGACAGACTCCCACCACCATATCTGCCTTACCAGCCCTCACCCTGATTCTTAGCCATAAACATTCAATCCTATCATTACCATCATTAAGCTCTAGACACTCATAACACTCCCTAATACACAGGTACCTCAGGGCCTCTCCTTAGTTGCTTCAGAAGACTTCAGTCCCTTTCTGATGATCACATGTGTATCCAAAATTGTCATTATGATCTTAGTAAACAGGGTCATCACAGAGATTACCTTTACTGCATGGAACTAAGGCTCAGCTGCTGATGCCCATCTCCTTAAGAATTCCCATTTCTGTTTCTCTGACACTAATGTCAGGCTTGAATCTAAATCACTAAGACTCCACTTTCTCCACTTTATCTGGAAATGAGCCTCAAAGCTAAGAGAGCTTTGCTTTGGGGTTTTTTCCTCCCACGATGATTTCCCTTTTGATCACAACACTGGGGGATCCAGCCCCATTTCAGTAAAACAAATCCTGACAGACCAAAGCGCCAAAGTACCTGATGCTGTGAGTGCAGCTATCCTGTCAATGATGAAACCCAACATAAACTGGCATCTTACAAAAATATCCTAAAAAGACAAGCAGATCTTTAGAAGATCATGGGAATTAGCATTTCAGAAATTATGTTCATTTTCTTTCACAGAATACAAGCAGCCACCAAAACCCCTGCTGTAGCCTGAAGAGAAACTGTAACACAATTGTTAACTGTAACACAGATGCCAGTGAGAAGTTCTCCATACATTCTGTCATAAAAGAATATTGAAAACCTTTCCTGAGAAAATATAGTATTTCCTCAATCAATGGCAGAACTTTCAGTTCAAAACAGATGAACTTCTTGGACTAGGATAGAGTACAATTCCAGTCAGATCTTACTGACTAATAAATTAATCTATTAAAAATTAGCCACCAACCTTCTTTCTGCTTGTTCCCCTCAGGAAAATTATGACAGCCTCTGAAACTAATGTTTGAGCTGTAACACCAATTCATTTGAGTCATTACCAAAAAAAACAAGTAGAGAATGTGTTTACTCATAACCATTGCTCAGGTTCTGGACACAGCAGAAAGGTCATAAAAAGAAGGGAGATGAAGTAGTCTTGGTTCCGTTGAACCTCGTATCTTCCCAGATCTCCTGCCTGAAATATCCACAGTTCAGCAGAAGTACAGAAAAAAATACAAGTGTAAATAAAAAGCTAACTGTGGGAAAAAGAAACACACCCAAAAATGTTCCAGCTCCTGGAAGAGATTCTGAATCTGTGCTTATTTTTACATGCACCAACAATATTAGTTTTCTGTCTGTATCCTGAAAGTAAAGCTGCCTTAAAACAATCAGGTCTAGAGGAAGCAGTGAGGGACACCCAGTGAGCTGCAAAGCCAACAGAGTGAACAGATTCACAAGGCACTGGGGCAGGCTCTTGGTTCTGAAGACCTTTGAATAAGAGGATCTACAGGAACTCAAACAGAAAAGCAATGCTGACAAATAGACATTAAGTTTCCAAGGATGAGGAAGATCTGTATTTCACCTCTTTATGCTTTTCAGCCTAAGTGAGAATTTAAAAAGTCATGGCTGAAACTTCGATATGCAGATGTGGGGCCAGATGTACCTTCTCCAGAGCACAGAATGATCTGGGGAATCTGAGCACTCAAGACCAGGTTGGATGGGGCCTCGAGCAACCTCATCTTTGGAAGGTGTCCTTGCCCATGCAGGGGGGTTGGAACTAGATGATCTTTAAGGTCCTTTGCAGCCCTAGCCATTCTATGATATGATGTGCTAAAAACCCAAAGAAAATGATCTATCAAACCCTTGTGCCAGTTTGAAGCTTCAGGAGAAATATGAAAATGTGAGCCAAGGACCACAAAAGGACTGAGCAGTCCTCTTACAGGACAGAATATGAAAGCAAGTGGTTTGAGGAGCCCACTATATCGTGAATGAAAAGGAAGAAAAATATTTGTAACAATAAGGTACTGAGACTCAGGAGGTCCTCTGTAAATAGATGCAGAGGTCACTGAGAAAACTATGTAATCCTGATTGAAGATAGTCTAGAAAAACTCAGTGGTGCAAACTGTCATGATTTAAGTACCACATTTTAGACATGAAGAGTGATGAGGTATTTAAATTCTCTACATCTAAGCCTAAAAATATTTGAATGATACCAGGTAAATGCATTGATTTGGAGAAAGAAGAGACACTGTTTTGGGAATACCACCTGCAAAGTTTCCTCTATATTCTATCAGCTTTATTTTTAGTATATATAACATTATTGCAACAGCTGTCAATATAATGCTGTTAATATACTGAAGATTATATATTTTATTGATCCCTGATAGGTTAAATGCACCTATTAACACAATGCATGGTAGTGACAGGATGCATTTGTCAGAAGGATTACATGGACACTGTGCCAGGACATGCCACCTAACACCATTTTGTGAGCACTGTGAAGCTTCACTGTAATAAGGTGAGGAGACTGCAGAAAAAAGCACTTCCTAACAGAATTTAATGGAGTCTGTAGATCCCACAGAAGGATCTGGATTTTCTGATCCCAGATACTCTATGTATTGTTAGGATTTAAAACGCTGTAGAAACTAAACATTAGCTGTCAAAAATTTTATTGCAGGAATAAATATCCTCTGTCGTTTAAGGAATTTTTATAGTTTTTTTAAAGCCAACCATACTAATCACCATTGTCTAAACTGATAGCTACTGGCAATGGCAAAGCTCATCACCTGCAAGCTCCCTTGCCACTGTTCTTTTGGGAAAACTATCTTAAGACAAACAGATGTTTCTGCTGTTTTAAACCAACAGGAAATGGACTGACTTTCTCCTTTTTCCTTTCCTAGAAACAAATACTACCAAAGAAAAATCCTAGCACAGCTGTACTCAACACTTTCCTTATAACAATATGTCCGTGTGGGAGGCAGGCAATGAGTGGGAACAAACAGGCCAGGGGAAGTAAAACGTAGTATGCAGAAGATGAGCACAAAGAATTCATTTAAAAGTCTGTGAGTGGACTATTACAGTGTATTTTTGATACATTACCAGGGTAGTAACAGTGTGATGTACAAGATTTAAGACATGATCT
Organism: Heliangelus exortis; assembly: GCF_036169615.1. Lineage (NCBI taxonomy): Eukaryota > Metazoa > Chordata > Aves > Apodiformes > Trochilidae > Heliangelus > Heliangelus exortis. The sequence goes on from NC_092423.1 coordinate 119,546,522, forward strand.
GAATGCTGTCTTGACTAGTAATGTACAAAACTGAATCAATAATCAGCTGGTGATCTCAATCCCTTCCAAGTGAACAGATGTTCAAATCCTCACAAAGCTTCACTGCCACGAACAAACTGCAGGTTTGGTGGCCTTATCTTTAAGGAAATATCTTTAAGTCAAGCCTGAGAAATGAAATAATATGGTGAAATGCAGAATTCTTGATGCCTTTGTGTGCATAAGCCAAACACTCAGCTTTGACTGACTGACAAACTGGCACCTTTTACTTGCATTAGATTTACGTTAAAAAGGGAAAATGCTGTTGAAGTCATTGCATTACAGCCTCAATCATTATAGAAGAAAATGATAAGACAAAACATTGCAACAAACCTGGCTTTAATTAATTTATCCTGGAATTATGATATTTTAAAGTAATGAAAAGCTACAGAACAGAAAAAGGCAACTTTTGAAAGTGCTTCTGTGGTAAAATTCTTGCACCAAAACACAAATTCATGCTGCCATCTAATGGCCTAAAAAAGCTGTTTCCAGCTAAACAATTAAATTGCTAATCAGAACAATCAGTTGCTTTACTCTTAGGACTATTATTTCTTTCTCTACATTTTAACTCTCTGAAATCTGTATTTGTTGTTCAGAATGAAATTACACTTTATTTAAGGAGATATAACCCATGTAATAAAAGTCTAAATTTCTATTTCCAAGCAGTTTTTAATACTTCTTCTAAAAGGGTTTTTGTCCAAAAGGTTGGGAGGAGGGCAAGGAAGGCAGAAACAGCTTTTTGAAAAGTCAGTCTGTAAACATCTCTATCATCACTTCTCTTAATCCATAAAATGCAGATTTTAAGGACAAAACCTTGCAATATTCACTAGAAAAGTAGGCAACCCTGGATTCTTTCTGGCCTTTTTAGAGGGATGTTGTACCCTATGGGTGAAGTCTGAAGCTGGTAATTGTAGCAAGGTAAAAAACCCCTGTGCCACCCCACACTGCTACTAACCAAGGGGTTTAACCTGTGAATCACTCAGCTAAATGCAACAGGCTTCAGAACCCAGGGTCTACTACAACTGGGGAGCAAGGGCACTGGTGTCCACAGCACAAGAGCTTTTGGCACCAAAATGTTACTTTGTTCAGTTCAAAGGCATTTCAGTGCTTGCATATCTTCCTGCTCCTTAGAACTGTTACTACCTTACCCAGCTCCGTCCCTGAAGAGTTTGTTCTGATCTTTTTCATCCCCACATCCCTCTGGGGAAAGGTTTTTTAGCTTTTTCCAGTCCTTCTGCTGTGACAGTCAGATGACTGCAACTATAGCACTCATAACATTATTATAAACAACATTTCTCAGAGTAGGATTCAGTTCTGGATTCAGATGCTTACACTGAGGTACTTAAGGTAGCATGGAGAAACTAAGTTGCTATTACAGTAAAGCTCTGGAGAGATCCATAGAAAATGGAGACATCCTAGTTTGCAGCATCATAAACTAAGTTCTGCTCTAGCGACTGCTCTAACTCTATCTTTCACTGGTTATACTGGGAGACTGGGTTTGTAGTGAACAGGCAAAGGCTATGTGAAAGGCATCTGAATTTGGACTTGAAACCCACCAGCACCGTAAAGAACAGCACCTAGGTTCCTAAACAGAAGCATGTAGTACCATTTGAGATGCAGTCTGACCTAAGACATCCACGTGATGTGACACAGGACTGATCCATGAAAAGGAGAAGTTTCTGACAAACAGCTGGAGGCCCGGTGGATTATATGAAATGGTATGATGCCTGAACCCTTCTTTTAGAGATCCTTTCAACTGCCTAACTGTAATTATGTGGGGTCATTTCAAATACTGTAGGCTATCTTGTCAAGACTTCAGCTGCCACTCTAGTAAAGGTCTCTTTTAGGTCTTCTGCCAAATCCACTGGTTCCATGAGGATGTCTCAAATACCCTACAATTTCTCAAGTGGCACCAGAGGTCTATGTTTAGGCAACTTAGTGTCCTCACATCTGCTACAGTACATTTGCTTGGGGAAAAAAAAAATCTGCTTTGTACACAGCTGTGCATAAAATCCTCCCCTGCTGCAGAAAGCCTCAACAGAAAGCCTTGATAACTGGAATTCAGCAGCAAACAACAGGCTAATCATGTGCCTAGAGCCATGAAAAGACTGCATGGAGCAACCTAAACTTTATCTGTCACAGGCTACTGGCTGATCTAATCAATACTAGACAAAAGTATTTCAGACCAGACAAGCCTTTACATTTTCCTCTAAACTATTTGTGCCTCAAACAGAGGAGGGTCTCCATGCAGAGACAGTTCTCTTCCTAGAAGGTAAACAGGGTGCTCAGGCAGCACAGAATGACTTCTAAAGGCCAGGAGAATTCTTCAGACTTCACTCTCTTCCTGTAGATTAGATTACTGGGTTGTATAACCCTAGGTGTGCTTCTGGAGATAGTCTCAACAGATTTGACACTGACTCCTGCAGTGCAGCTCACTCACTTCAAAATTTGGTTTCTACATAGCTGTTCCTTTGGCTAGATTCTGGGTTTTTTACCCCATAGCACTATGTAGCTTTTGTGCACCAAATTAAGTTGAGTGAGGTTGTAGATTGCATTGCTAAGCACTAATGTCAAGTAACACTAGCACCAAATCTGTTGCCTTTGATGCACATATTTAATCCTTAACTCAGCATACACAGAAGAAATGAACTTTTCATTTTATTTCATTATTTCACTATACAGTCTTTTATTAATCTGTTCTGATCATTTTAGCAATTTATCTAATAATCACAGTCTATTCTCCTTTTGGTTATTTTGGACTGGAGAATATGTTAGTACACTATGAACAGCACTTGCAGATGTAGTTGGCCAAAGACTGGTCCTCAAACTTCCCTTTACTAAACCTCATTTTTACAGTGCTGTTTCAGTATTTAAAGCACTGGTTCAGGGGGCTGATATAACTAATTCCAGGAGCAACTAAACCTCAGCAAAAAGTCCCATGCAGATGCAGCAACTCAGTACCCATAAGGAGAGCTACTTTCCTGGTGTGTGGAACTACCTGCCCACACAGGGTGATGCCCTGTGCCTTGTGGCCAGGCAGCTTGGCTGGCTTCAGGAGAACTAAGAATATGCTGCTTGTCTGCTTCTCTGAGTTTGGTCTTGAAACAGCACTATAAAAAAGCATTCACTGACATCAAAGAAATATGTGCCTAGAATGACAGGGCTGTGAAGGAAAAGAAAAGGAGGAACGGAGGAACTCTCCCCCAAGCAGTAAGGAAAAGGTGATAGTCTTCTAATTAGTCTGTAGTATACAGTGTAGAAGAAGGAAGAAGCAATCATAAACAAAATCATCCTGAAGGCTCAGTGCTGCAGAAATTGTCAAAGTGCACAGAAGCTGCATTTTATCCCAGGGACACTACCACTTTGCATGACATGCTTATAGAACTATCACAGCATCCAAATTCCTTAAAACCAACCAAGAAACTGCTTTAATTCCTTTATTCCCATTCTTTAGCTTGTCATTGTTTTACATTTTCTTTGTTCCTATACTTCACAAGTGGTTTTAATATTGAAAGCTTTTTTTAAATAAAGGTTTTTCAAGCTCTCTAGATTGTGGTGAGACACATTTTAAGGAATTTTATGTAATAAGCAAATAACTTCAGAATTCTCTGGGGCTGAGTTTTGTGATCTCTTTGACACTACTTTGCATACTAAAACATCAAAAGATACTCTTCAATTTCTAGGGGTTTGGTTTCTTTTTCCTTTTTTGGCTGTAAACACTTAGTTTGGATAAGTTTGTAAGATACCATTTCTGTTTTGTCACATACAGACATCCCACAGTTGAACATACTGCAGGACAATTAAACTTCAGGAATGACTCTCTTCAATTCTAATTGAAGAAAAAAATAACTTATAATAAAAGTAGCCAGTATGCAATGGGTCAGATCCTGTATCTCATTTTATTGTTTAATTACTTTAATTTGAACAGCCACATTTAAATTTTTTACATGGCTTAAGCATATTCCATATACTCTGGAATGCAAAGGAGTACAGGTTCTAGCATTAGCTACAGATATGAGTAGTATGCATATGTTTCATTCTCAGCTCTGTCAGTATTTCACAAACCTGACCCAGTATTTCAAGGCTTGGCCTCTTCCAAGTAGCTCACCAGTTCTAGTGAATCATGCCAAATGGTCTGCTGACAAACACACAACCTAAATCAGTTGGCAAACAGTCCCTGAGAGCATCAAGTGCCTCCTTCCACAGTCAGTTTGTAAAGTTCTTAGATAAAAAAAGCTACACAAACTGCAATGGTCTCTATTTTCAGCTTTTCTGTGGTGTATACTGGTTGAACTGAAAGTGTGCCTTTTGTTATAAAATTGCTCAAAACTCCAACTGCTGAGGCTTTAAAAAGGCGGTACACAACTGATAGATTTTCAGTGGCAAAAAGTTATCTAACACAGCTGGATTCAGGGTTGACAGCTTTTTAAAAAAGCTCTGCCATATAGAAGCCATCAAGTTTCCTAGTACCAAACTCATGTGGAGTTTACTTGAATAAAGAAAATCCCGGGAGGGCTCCCAAGCTGTCTCAACAGAGTGAATGAAAAAAGTTTAAAGTTCTTCCCTATTTGTGAAATAAACTGCAGCATACAGATACCAAACCTACCAGAGACCCAAGCTGGTAACTTCACATAATTCAGCTCAGCATCACACAGGCTTCTAGCAGCTCAGGTCAAGATGCAGTGTAATAGCAATGTCCCAACACTGTTAACAAAATCTAGCAAGTATTGCATTCATTGGCTCAAGTGAAGAGCCAGGTTAACACATCCATACTTCACCTACTCCCAATATGGACTGTATTTTATCTACTTAACTAAGAGGGGAGCAGACTTGCTCTGCAGTTCCTAATATAGCATAAGAAGAGATCTAAAAGTCTAACACCACACTGCCTTAAATGCCTCACCTTTGCCTTGCTAAGAGTTTTGCACTTGCAATTCTGTAGCCTGCCTTCCACTTGCAGCTCTGTAACCCTTAATCTAAGCCACCTGGCCAATGTTTTCCAGAGTTTCTCTGGCTGTATTTTCCCTCTGCTTTTCTTCCCATGCTGTTATTCTCAAGGTTCTTCAGCTGCAAATACCAATATGTTGACAGTGTTGTATCCACAATATACTGTAACCCTTCTCTGCCCTTTTCCCATCCCTTGGCAGTAGCTTTTGTTAGACATTACAGAGCCCAAGAACATGCATGCACAAAGCTCAATAAGCAGCCAGAGTTCAACACCTGCCCTGAAGCAGCACCATCAGCATCATAAGCAAGAGGGAGCTTAAGCAGTTCCCAATGAACCCCCCAGAACTTCTATGGGAAAATGTTGTGGGCAACACGTGCTGCATGGGAAAGAACATCCAGGGTAGGATGCTAATCCAGGAGACCCCACCACTTCCCTTCCAAGCTGGCCACTTTCCCCTTGCCCTCTTTCTATTTTTACTTGTTTGCTTTCCTTTCTTTCCATGAAAGTAACTTTCACCTTCAGTATCAATTTACACTGTCAGCTGCAGACCTTGAGAATGGATCTTTGCACCTTGCAGGTCAACCTGTTTCAACATCCTCTGTGCCCATATAAATATGCTCTACTGCCATGTGAAAATAGAGTTTATCACATGCTTAAATCAGCCCTTAACTTACAAACACACATTTCTGCACCCTCCTCAGTGAGGGCACAAACTTCTCCATACTAGGTGAGGAGATACTGAAGGACAGTTTTAAGGCTAGGAGTAACTTTTCTGTTCCTCTCCCTCCACAAACCCCAAGATTGATTCACTTCTGAGCTGCTCAGTGCCCAAGTGCTGGAGGCAGGAAACCTGCAGGGACACAAAGGCTGGGGACAAAGGAGGAATCACTGGCATCTCAACTTAAATCATCTTAGGCTGACACAGAAGCTAGCCTTCAACTTGACATACAAATACCAGTTCTTAGGCCTCCTTTCCAGGAGTTACTGAAAAGGATCATTTGTGCCACTGGAAACATTAGATTTAACTGGTCTAAACATAGGCCCTGAGATGAACTTCATACTTAAGTTTTTCCTCGTCACTCATCTCACCAGAATCAAAATTCCCCAAAACAATCTCCTGATCTTAATTTGTACATTTGTACATTTGAAAAGCACATTTTTTAAAACAGAGATCAGTAAAGGGAATTTAGGCACAGTATGAAAGAAAAAAAAAACCCTTCCAATGTACTTAGCATGGTTTATATCTGCTTTAGCCACAGACAATAATCTACAGTCAGAAACTGATGAACATAAAAAATACTTCTAACAGCATCCTACCTACATCATTTTTCAAATCTTATTTTTCTATATGGTTTGCATTTATTTGGGAATTCCCAACTACACTTCCTCTTCTATCTGACAGCTAAAAATCAGCAAATGAATGCTAAATACAACATGGCAGTAGAAGACAATAAACGTAACATATGGTACCGTGGGAATATTATACAGTACTACAGCATCTGCTTCATATTTGGGACTTTGCTCGTTATTGTAACAGATCCAGAATCTGTCTCCAGACTTCCCTCCAGTGAGGATGAGTAGGAAGAGTGGGGTACTCCCCAAGGGCAGAGGAGAGGGATGCTGCACATGGCAGAGCTCGTGACCCAAGCTGCAGCCATCCTGAGCCAGCAGGGGCTGCAGTGCTGCAGGGCCTGTGCCCAGCATGGGCACAGGATGGGGCTGGTGGCTCACAGGATGGGGTTGGGCTGCACAAATCCCTCAAGCTGTAGGACAGACTCACTGCAAGAGAGTGGCCTGCAAGCAGCTCTCCCTTGGCACCATCTGTGCAGCCTTGTCTTCAGCAGCAGAACTGGAGCTCTCAAGTGAACATCGTTTCTGTTTTTGACTAAAGCAATGCCAGGGTTGCCTCTTTGTAAGAAAATCCTGTATGAGTATGGATGACTGAGAAGGGGCAAATCTCAGCTATGGCCAAGGTCTGCATGGCAGGCTGAGCTTGGGTTGCAGTGTCAGATGCTCAGGGGTCCCATCATCTGAAGGGGTGGAAGACTATCTATGCTATTCTCTTATACCATCAGCTCTAATAAATAGCATTTTAAATGTTACCTAAGTGCCTTTCTCACTGGGATTGTTATGGACCAGCACTTCCCACTGGAAAACAAGGTGATGAGCAATTATTTACAACACAGGAGTAGTCCCAAAATCATACTGTGTGGCATTCTTGTTTGCCCTTTACTCTGGCATTCCTGTGAGAGCTGGTGTATGCACAGGGGTATGTGTTTTTGCAGACAGAAAGGCAGATCTAGTTATTTACTGGTTAATTTTATCTATTTATCAATTTACTAGCCACAGCATTATTTGCCACCATGCCTGGGCAGCTGCACTCCAATAAGCACATGAAGCAGGCAAGCAGAGATTCCAGCCTGTCCCACCCTTCCTGTTAAGTTCTGTAATCAGAAACAAATGCCTGTGACTGCCTTATGCACCCAGAGAGTAAAACTCATGTCCTATTTTACCTTAACAAAGTTCTCAAAGAAGCAAACTTAAAAGATTGCACTAATAGTTTTCAGTGAAGTAAGAAAACCTTAAAACTTCGCAACTGGCGTTTTAGGGTTCTGCTTCTACAAATTTGTTTCACTAAGATGAGATTCCAGAACTCCCCATTTTCTGTTTATTCCTAGCCTGCATTTTTTTTCAGCCTAGACTTTTTATCTCACTATATAAGAACTTCAAATACATGTAGGATTTATAAATATTAACCACAGTTAGGAATTTTAAATCATGATGTATGCAAGCAGAGACTTGGGTCAACAGTGACTAAAAATACCACACAATATCAGCAATACAATAATCAGGCACTCTTCTGTACAGTAATGAGTTTTCTTCCAGGTTATTTTTGTTTGTCTTTTACAGTTCTAGGTATTGTTGCTATTTTAAAAATAATTAAAAAACAGAAACAAAAATAAATCAGAATGAAATGTTAAAACCGTTGAAGTTATGATTGTCTCAAAATCTGAGATTAATTCAACTGAAATACTTTTGTTACACAATTCTGAAATGCTGCATTTTCATTTCAAACTCCTTAATTTTTTAACAATGCTATAAATTCAATTTCAAAAAAGAGAGCATTTCTGAACAAAAACACATATCCAGAGTTCATAACCTTGTTCTTTTTTATAGTGATGAATAAAAAATAATAAGAAACTCACGAAGTAAATCTTTATAACAAAGGAAACATTTTTCACAGATAAAACATGCTATTAGAAATTCCTGGCCTGGTTTGTTTTTTTAATTTCTTTGCAGATTACACTTGATACTGCTTTTGGAGCTCCAAAATACCTGATTAATAATAGAGTTCCTCTTCAGAAAAATAAGGAACAACAGCAAGAAAACTTATCTCACAGAAAGAAATTCTTGGAATTACAAATTAACACATATGTTATCGTAAGTTTATTTCAGAGTGTTGCATTAGATACAAATTGCATTTCATTCAGGATGAGCTAGAACAGTTTTTCCTATCTGTATTAAAACTGTAGATGTTTCAAAATTTAGATAGTTAAAAAAAAAAAAATTAATACTTTTTCATCCTCTCAACAATTACTTCAACTTATTACAGTAAGGGCAACATTGATGGGGGTCTCTTAATATAGGTTTCTAAACTGTGAAATTAAGTATTTTTCCCAACCAAACACCAAGGATTATGAAACAGAGATAGCTGACCCAGCAGAATGGTTAAAAAAATGGAAACCTGAGAATGATTTCAAGCCAATTTTCAAAATGCCGCCCTCCTAATTTTATATCCAATTTCTAAGAAAAGGGTGCTTCATTTTTAATGGTACACATTCTAACCCCATGACTAAAGTAACAGCAAAGAAAAGCAAAACCTCTCTCTGAAGTTAATGCTCTGCTTCCTCCAGTATGACTTTAACTCCAGTATGCACACTTTTAAAAAAAAGGAAATTGTTTCTATTTCTTTCAATGTGCTTAGGGCACCTGTCTTCTTTCAGCAGGAGATTATGAGTGCTTCTAAATAAGGCTGCACAGACTCCCCTTAGTAAAAATTTTAGGTTCATTTCACTATGAAATAACAAAAAAAGCTCATAAAGATTTAGAACACATGGATGAGCAAAGGGTAAAAACCCCATCAAATAAGTGAAAAAGTACAAACCTCTGATTGTACATGCCCCGGAAATTATAATTTGCTCTGTAATTGGGAATTGGTTTTGGATCTAATGGCCTGTAGATGGCAGGCTCTCCTCTTTTCATAGCCAGACCATTCAGCTCCACCGTTGGAGTTATACTGCCTGCAAAAAACAAAGAGTACAGATAAGGCACTTAAACCACAAATTCAGCAAAACAGACAAGCAGGACTGAGATGAGCAGCAAAGAGAGACTGGCATCCTATTTTTTTACTCTTTAATTAAAAAATCAACCACATTGAGACATTTCAGTTTCTCTGACAGACAGGAATATGGATGCCAACTTTATCACAGGCAATGAAAAAGAACATTTGAAAATTTATCTCAGTGCATTCTCTATGCAGCTTCAGCAGATCAATCTTCACATGTGAATGAGAAATTCAGTGCTAAAATCAAGCTGGTTATTCATCTTTCCAAAGTACTTATAACACATTATAACACTTCATGACTTTACTTTCATTACACTTTAACTGTAAAGTTAAAAGAATAATGTCTCATCCCACTGAACAACATTAAATAAAATCACAAAAGAAGAAACAAGGATGGGAAAAAAAAAAAAAAAAGCAGTAACAGACATTATTGTGGCTATTTGGTAATCTTACAAGTTAGAAAAAAATGGTTTTTTTGCAAGATTTGAAAACTTTATTACTAAAACTAATGATCTAACAAGCTGAAAATACAGCTACTGGAAATCAGTGTTACTACAGCCATCTGCTGGTGACACAGTACAAAAATAGAAAGCCACCAGCACTTCCCCACTTACATGGTTTGCAATGGGTCAAATAAAAAGCTACACTGTGACTTTATTTATATATATTTTTTTATTAAGATGTTCAGTTACAGAATTCTTCACTTTCATTATTTTAAGAAAATCCTAAATTAAATTAAAGTACATTTCAATTAAAATGAGCCAATATTTCCTCCCATTCAAACCAATCTAAGCCATCTATGATGAACCTGCCTATCTGCCACTGAGGCTTTGTAGGCAGTACATGATGGGAGTTATAGAAATTTTTTGCAGTACTTAGTCTAAAACTTGTAACAACAAAACCATTTGTATTTTCCAGAGCAAGGAGTGACTACAAATTCAACTACATAATAAAAATACAAAATCTCGTTTTGATGGGAAGGTACCAGCACACACAGAATGGATCTTTTTTAGGGCAAAATTATTAAGATTTACAATTTTTTTAATGATGTCTCTTAAAGACTATTTCTTTTGTTATCAGATTTTCCATTTCGGAATACACTAAAAGCAAAAATAATAAAAAAAAAAATCTAGAAGCTGATTGATAATATGCCAGGTTAAGAATTAAACTCAGGGCCATTTTTTTTAGAGGTGTGAGCCTCCTGCTTTCTAAACATCCAGAAAAAGTCACAGTGATTGTGAAGGACAGAGGGCAAAACCAGTGACCTGGGTCCAGACTAGCAATGTACTGACCTCCAAAGGAGCAAGAAATTACTACCCCACCACTCTCATTACACATCCTTAATGCCTAATGCTCAGGATAATACTCAAAAGCTCTAAGGGAAATTTACTCCTGCTTTTTTTCTGACAGAAAGATTATTAACTATAAAATTACTCCATTTTAAGAAAGTGGCTGAATAAGACTTTACTTTAAAAGGGCTGGGGGCAGTAGAAAGAATAAAAAGGGAAAAGTGGAAAGAGAGGGGATAAACAGTGTAAAAATACAAGAAAAGAAAGAAACAGTTACTTACTTTCTCACCATTCGGTCTCTTTTATATTAATGTGAAATAAAGCTAGGAATATTTTTTTAAATTTATTTTACAGAACAAGATGGAAAAGATCACTGAGCATGTGGCTGAGATGTGTACCTCAAAACATGTTGCATGCATAGAAGGCAACTCACAGGTAATGCCTCGAATTGAAATATGCAAAACACCAATATACATTCTTTTTATTTTTCAAATAATAGTTTATAAAGCCATTTGTAAGCCTTTTGAAAACACAGGCTGCTACGAAGGGAAACCTGCTATGCAGGGATTACCTGTCAAACTTCTCATGCAAAAACCCAACATTTTCTTAGGGCTGCAAATGCAATTTCATAGGATTGGACTGAGTAAAATTTGGATTTTCCTTGGAAAATTACGTAAAATAAGATTTTTCTTCAGAAAAAATGTTTTACTGTGGCACCAGTGGTCAGTTCTGTCTACTGTTACTGGCATACAACCAGTTTGCATACATCCAAACATTATCTAAATAATCATATTCACTTACAGTTCAACCATTTTAGGGACAGGCACTGCAAATTCTCCTGTGCAAGCTCACCAGGTGTTCTTTGTTGTATCTTCACACTAGTGTATTATTCTTCATACTATCAAACCTATATATGACAGCTATATTGATTTGACTAAATTCATGGTAGAATATTCCAACAATTCAAAAAGATTTATTTCACAGAGGAAAATGTCATACCTGGATTATTGTTAACATTATTTTTGGGTGGTCTAGGCGTTGGCTTGGGAAGGGTAGTTTCACTCAATGCTTTGCTAGCAGCAGCATGTTGGGCCTTTTTAATACTGCTTCCTTCAGCTTCCCAGGTCTGTTCTCCAAGAGTCAGCTGCACTGTGAACATCTTCAAAGACAAAGAACAGGTAAACACTGGCAAGATTATCACTGTGGATTAGACCAATCTGTATAAAAACTTCCAGGGCTGAATAGAAACCACGTTCTCTTTTCATTATATTCAACTCCCAGATAACACACCTGCTTCTTACAGAGATCAGTGAGCCCTTATCAGAGGGAAATACTTGGCCTTTCAAATGACAAAGTAAAATGGTGTTAAGTTAATGCCAACTAACAAAGAACATAATAATAATTAAACTAAGTAATGATAACTGCAAACTGATCATCTGCTTTTGGTAGGCTACATACAAGTCAGTTCAGACCACATTTCTTCACATTTGAATGCATTTAGTCACTTCACCTGTAGAAGAAAGGTAAAGAACGCTACCAAAAGAAGCCTCAAACTTCTGTAATAATTCCAAATGGATATAAACTATTACACTCCTCAAGGCAGTGGACAATTTGGCCCAAATAGTTTTACCCAGTGGAAGAATCTATCACAGAACCTGACTTCTGAAAATAACACCATCTTAGGGTAGAGTGAGAACTCAAATACGTTCAAGAATATAAAGCAAGAAAGAAAATAAGTATCCTTGAATGAAACTTCAATTCTTTAACATGAACTCTAAAGTGAGGACAGGAACTGTAAAAATTCAAGAGTGCAGAAATGGACTACTGATAAAAACAATATATATATTTCAAAATCTGCAAAAAAGGATTATTTCAGGCATTATCTACACTGCACAAGTTGTGAAGATAAAACTCAACACATATTTAAAACATGAGGTAGAGTCTATCTTCTGTAAGATATGTACACGCTCTGTTTAAATTTTAGCATGTAAGAACAAGAGGAGAAAAATGTATTTGAAAAAGTTGTTTATGCATTTTTCTTATTATGATGAATCCACCTGGAGGTCAGGCTCCTAGAAACCCTAATCACACTGTCATGAAGCTCCAGTTCTCCACTTCTTTCCCAGCCCCACTGTTTGTAGTTTCCCATTTCATTCAAATTGTCAAAAGGCACATACTCTCAAGAGACAATGTGTCCAGTGTGTGGTCACAACACAGACATCTATTTTTTACAGCATGTCTCAGAAAATCTTGAAAGCCACTGGTGGACAGGAACAAAGTATGTGCAGGAGAAAAGCAAAATGAGATGCTCCTTGATGTTTGTCCTTGATGACAAACAGCAGCAGCATCACATCCTGCACGACAAACTCAGCCCTGTTTCACAAATTCTATCAGGTAGATCATCATTTTACCAGCAAGATGTAACACTAAAATGCTAATACAGTCATAATAATTTCCATGTCTCTGCTTTTCATATTTTAAAGTACACAAGGATGCAGAGTCTTACTACTATCACTCTTTTTCATCCCACTTTCTTTCTTAGTTGTTTTCATTTGCTGCACAGGCCAAAATCAGACTTGACATTTTTCTGAATCTAGAGAGCACATTTCTCTTTTTTTGACCATTAGTGTAATTGAAAAAAAGCAAGTAAACTGAAAACCTAAAAAATTAGTATGTCAATTGAAAATTTGGATTTCAAAAGTGCAGCTAATGAAGATTAAGTCCTTTCAAATATATTAGTTCCCTTAAAAGTACTCATAAATACATGAACTCACCCTGCTAAAATTTAAACTACAGGATGGGTGTAATGGAACTTGAATCTCTTTACTGCTGAGGAATGCACACTGCCAAAACCACACCTTTTGGTACAACCAAAGCACTTATTATGTCATAATAATGGAAAAAAGCTAACAAAATAAATACACAACACAACACTGACAAGAAAGCACAACAGATTTAATATGATGCAACCTAAAACCAACCAACCAGCATGCCTTGTGGTGCCAAATAACTCAGGAAGGGGAAGAGCACTTCAATTTCCTTTCTCAATGAGGGATCCTAGAAGCCTGCTGAGTCTCAGGAGCCCTGCACCTGCTGACATTTCCACCAGCATAAAGGATGCACAACCAACCATCAAACCAGGGGGTCAGTGATTTGCATCAACTCTGTGCTGGCTGACAACATAAAGTGCAACTCAGAAACAAGGGGCAATGGCAGAGGGACAGCCCATGACTGGCTGAAGCTGTTACTAATCTGCAGTGTGACTCCACTGTCTTACCCAATTTTACCATTTCAGAAATACTGAGCACAAAGCAGCCATTCATTGCTAGCTTCTATCCTAATTTATACTTATGAAATTATGTAGGATAACAAAACTGATAGGAGAACTGACCAGAATTAATTGTCAGTTCAATAGAAACTTGAATGTTACAATGACACTAGGAATCTTAGTATCTCCCTAAATCTTAAACTTGCTCAGAATTTAGACAAAAGAACAGTAATAAAGTTTGTGGCCTAGAATGCAAAATCTGATAACACTGTGTCAATGAGATCAACTTTATGGACACAGAATTGTATCAATAAGCACTTTAAAAAATGACACATACTAGCTTGTTCATCTGCACTAACATGAAACAAATGCAGAGGTAGTTATCATAAAACACACCAGGTGGAGAGAAAGATTCATGCAGCTTAAAAAAGTCAAATGTTCCATAATGATTAAGAATGGGTGGTGATACCCTGGAAAGATCTTTATATGGTTTTTTTAGAGACCAACAAAAATAAACTCAAAGGTGGAAGTTGCAGTGAGGTACCAAATGATCTGCATGGCTTCAACAAAAATAGAGACATACTTGTTGAAAGTGTAAAAAGAAAAGAAAGCAAAATAGAGTAAGAATCACCTTACATTAGAAATGTGGCTGTGTTTGACAAGCACACTCGTCCAGACAATGACATTATCTGTTCAGCATTTAAGGTATGGCTCATCACCTGGAACTGTGACCTTACCTTGGCATGAGCAGGCCCTCTTTCATTCAGAAGCTTATACTGGGGTTGAATTCTATTGAAACGGGCTAACTCATTTACCAGACACATTGGAGTTTTCTCTTTGGGGTTTGCCATGTTATCTTGGAGAGGAGCTGTAAATAAAGAGTCTGTAAAGTTTTTGTGGAGAAATGTATTCTTCACAACTTCGCAAAGCTTTGCAAAAGCAGCAGCATGCTTAGAAAAGAAAATACTTAGACTAAAAAATAATGTTACACATATGCTAATTACAATGTTTACATACTATTTATGTACTAATCATAGGAGAATATGCATTTTAAAATAACCATTTTGATTACATGCAATTTAAAAAAAACACAACTATTTCTTTCCAAAATGTGTCTGTAAGAGATGACAGTGTAGGAGGGCATGTACATATTCTCATGTCACCCAAGTTTACTGTTAGGAGTGTACTGGTTCCAGGAACTGACTTTCAGAATGGTTTCTCAACACTCTGCAGAAGTGTATAGCTTAAGAGTTGCAAGACAAATAGAGCAGATGAAACCCTGTGGTCCCCACTTGCTTCTCCCTTCTTCCCAGTGTTTTATACTTTTCTCACGATAATAAAGTCACTCTCAGAGCACTCTAAAAGACCCCTTTTCCTCCCACTTTAGGGATTTTGTTCCGCTTTGCTTAGACTTTTTACTTCATGTACACTACCCTACTATTTTTTAACTTTTAACTGTTTTTTTTTTCAGCTTATTTATATTTATCCCTCTCACACACTGTCATTTCTTGCTGATTTTTTGAGGATTACATTTCTGTATTTTATACCCAGTTCAGCATAGGAACTACAGCATTTATTAGGCTACAAAGGAAACACCAAATACTGCCAAGCAGTCTCAAGACATTCTGTTCTAGGGAAGAGAAATACTCTTGGAGACCTTCCTGCACCATTAAAACTTCTCTATGAAAGATACACTCAGAATTTTACATAATAGACATGTTCTTTTCTGAGCTTTTTTTATCAGTGATCAACACTCCACTGTAAATCTGAGCTTAGTTAAAGAAAGACTGTTGTCTTTAGAGTTGCTTAAGTTACTGAAGCATTTCCAACTTAGCAAACAGTCTATTTAGCCAAAACATTTTTGTGAGATTTTTTTCTTTATTTCAATTCTCTTTAAGACCTAACTTTTATGTTTGTTTTTAATTAACTAGTCACCAGAAAGATGAATTTGAACCCCCAAAAAAATAAACCCGGACCAGCTTACCTGGTGGGGTGCTCGTAGGTGCAGGATCCCCGAGGCTGGCAGTAGGACTGCTACAGCTGGCAGCTGATTCTGAAATGGATCCATTCATTGAGGATGGCAGACCCAGTGTATTTGTAGTTGTAACTGGCAGGGGTAGCACCATAGGGGACATGGTAGGTCCAGACAGGTTTGCTGTAGTCTGCATCTTAACTTGTGCCATTGCCTATCACTGGAACAAACAAATTATTATGAGCAGATTGCATGTCAAGTGGTGATAGTGATATTAGCAGCATTTCTTTTTAGCTCCTGGATCTGGGCAACAAATCTACCAAAAAAACAAAACAAACAAAAGAAAATACTAGCCACAGAAGTCATGCCTCTGCAAACACTGCTTCCAAAATGATGCACAGAGAAATGGAGCTCACAACTGAAGAATACCACCAGGGTACCACCCACATGACCTGACTCCAGGTTCTGTTGCTCAACTATAAGGTGACCCTGCCTGAAAGACAGCAGGAAGAATTATTATTCTAGAATAAAATTCCATAGAATTTTTCTGTGGGTGAGAGTATCACCTGCCAATTTTGTCGAGGGGATGTCTTTGCAAAGAAGCAAACCACACAGCACTCCTACCACTAAGTAATTTGCTACTTCTGTTGTGGTAATTCTCTCTTTCTAAGCAAAAATCCCATCCAACACCTGAAAAACTTCATAACCAAGGTCTTACTGAAAAGAGCACAACTACTAACACAATGTGATTACATCAGTATTTTTGCCTCCCTCCAAATCCATTAAAAGCCTCCAACTGTCTCTACTCAGAGGGACAGTACTGCTGGATTAAGGTCCCAAATCACTTCATACACCATAGAGTGCAACTACTTCAGCACAGTTGAACTGGTGAAATGAAAATAATAAATCTTATTACTGTGACTCTGTGCTTGGGAGACGAGACTGGAATGCCATTTTTATTACTGAGGAAAGACAGATGAGCAATTTAAATCTCTGGAAAGGCAAAAGTAAAAAAGATAAATTAAAACTTGAGATGCAATCACTTGCCCTTTTTAGAAATATTATAAGTAAGATGCTAATAGTAGCAGATTTTAAAAATACATTTGCAGTCAGTTGAGATATATTCAAATACTTTGTGTCTTCAAAAATTCAGACTAAATTAAGACTGTAAAAATCCTGCTGTCACTGAACAGCAAATGTCCTAAAATAGAGCAATATTGTTAGGCTCTTCTAACTTCATGACTGAGAATGTGTATAGCTATAGAATTCTTTGATATGATTCTAGGTGTTTAATTCTGATTTGAAATATATTAGTACTGATCAGAATGCATTAAAAAACTTCCTTTATTGTAAGCATCAGTCAATTATGGCAGAATCAGCCCTATTTATTAAACATCTTTCAAATGAAACCAGCATAGGATGAATTATCATCATAATAATTAAAGAAACACCTAGAGTATTTACAGCATTTTAGCTGGCAAACATGAGTACAAGAAAGCCATCACACACACTACATGAACTGCTACTACTGAACACCTTTTCTCAGGCCTTGCCAGATGTGAATTACCCTTTCAGCTTCCCAAACCTTGAAGTTTATTCTTCTTCCCAATAAATCAGAACTTATTAATAATCAAATAAAATAATGTGTTCCATAGTACTGCTGTTCAGAAGGGATAAATTGTAGGATTGATCCCTTTCCATTAAGGATTAAAAAATCCAGTTTGATAACAGTATCATGCAACTGTAAGAATCAACAAGAGAGAAAAAAACCACTGTCCTGCAGGAAAGTACATAGAGAATTAAAGCAGAATAAAACCATAGCATATTAAGTACTGGGGTTTTCTTATGCATCTAAAGCTGCAGAACTCCTACAAGAAACTGTAACTATTTTGTAATTTAATCCATATAAAACAAAGAAGTCCAGGAGGTAAATATAATTGTAGGGACTATCTCTTAAGTAGATTAGATATGGAGATAATAAATTTGTAATTGGTTCTAAAAACCCACTAGTAGAGAACCACAACAATCTCATGCCATTTTCACACTGCCAAGCAAATAATTTTTGATGTCATGACAAAAAAGGTACAAAGTCTATATGCTGTATCTTGTCTTTACTTTTTTTACACCCACATCTTTATAATTTTTTTTACAGTCCTGTAGTATTTTACAGACAGTGAAGCAAAAATATTTTGCGGCCTTCAACCCACAAACACAGACCAGTTTGCTACTACCCAACAAAATATATGACTTAGGAGAGAAACATTTCACCAAGATGGTCAGACACCAAATATGCATGTTCTGTGTCAATATTTTTTTTTAATCTGGCACATATAAGGGATAGTTTATTTATGATTTTATGAACAGAGTTAGAAAAGCCCCCACACCTCATTTCAGGTGGTTAACCCAACTCACATCTAGGAAACTGCTCCACCCAAGTCTTTCCAGAAGAGTTTCCCTGGATGCTAGGGAATTCACCTGGATCTTTCTGAGGAAGCTGGATTGCACAGCTGTGTCTGACAGCTTTGTGCCTTTATCAAGCCACCAGCTGCCACACTGAGACAACACAGCAATGACATTTCTTGCAGCCTTATTCACCCACATCTCTACCCAGCTGAAGTCCACAAGTGACAACTCTGCCATTTCTGTAGTTACACTCCAGGGCTTATGGTGCCTTCCGAAGTGCTGCAATGTTTTTCTCTCTCATTCTAACCTGCACAGTTGTATTAGAAATGTGACAGCAGGGATATAAATATATTATAATTGCATTTTACTTCATTTCTGCTTTTTAAAGTACTTTTTTACATATGAAACTACACAAGTTTCAGTAAACAGGTGGTGTTAACTTTCTTGTCAAACTATGTATAAGCTGTGAATTTACCTCTTGCACAAAGAACCCAGAAAAAACTTCCAAGAAAACAAAACCGTCTCACATTTTGAAGTTAAAATATTGCTGTTGAATACACCATTTGTTTTTCTAGTAATTTAAGAAACACAACATTAAATTAGGTATATTTGAAGATGCAGCATATTTTTAACAACACTGAATACACTCATGTCATGAGAAAAAGCATCCCACACCATAAAGAATTACTTCTATTTTTTTTTATTACTATAATTTCTTCTACTTTTCTAGAATACAAATTGCTTTATATCACTACATCTCTTGTCATATGATACAAAGTAAATACTCAGGTGAAATGATTCTTAGAATATGTCACACCAACTGAATAAACAACACGCAAAGAACAGAAAAGGTGGAAAACAAGAAGATTGAGTTTTCAAGTTAAAACACACTTTCACAATGTGGAAAAATTGAAAAAGACAGGTTGCTATATGAAAAATCAACACTCTGAGAAACAGATGAGCTGATGAGCTAAAGCAGAAGACAGGACTTCACCTGTGCAGAAAGCAACAACACTGAGATGCACCAGGGTGCTACCACACTTCCACACTTCTCTGGCCTACAACTCAACATAGCAAAACCTGTGTACCAGGACATTACACCAGGCACATACTACATGTTTGTGAAGTGCATTACAAAGATATCAGCTGAGGGTCAGTCACTGCTGAGTAAGAAAAACTACTTGATACAGCTTGATTCTCATCCATTACTGTTGCTTACATATGCCAATGGGAGCCTGTTTTTCACAGCAGTATCATATTAATGATACCAGGCCCTTTTCTGCAGAACTGCTACCCAGCAAGATGTAGTTTGTGCTGTTTGTGAATCTGACTGTTCTGCAGTTAATGAGACTTTGTTCTTGACCTCTTTCAATTCCGTAACAAAAGAAAAAGCAAAAGAAAAAAAAACTATTGTTTCAGTTTTTGAAGATCATATTAAATTCTAATACTAGTTCTGCTGTGTTTGCAGTCCCCTTCCAGCCTGCTTTACAGAAGCTACAGATTTATTAAGTGTACTGTTTCATCTTCATCATCAGTGAAAAGCCACAGGAATACCATCACAAAAGGCTTGGGTAGTGCTAAGGCTTGGACAGCAGGCCCAAGGCAGAGCTGACCTATAGATGAATCCTGTCCTTGTATAGTAGTGCTGAGGCTTGGACAACAGACTCAGGCCAGAGTTACTGTCTATGGAAATAGCAAAAATAATTGAGATAGTGTCCTTGTACATAAAAAATAATTGGCATTGCATCCTTGTATTAATCATTAAAAACACCATTTATCAAAAATAATTGACCTGATGCTTCAAAAGAGAGCATGTTAAAGAAACTCTGCCAGCCATGCCCTGGACTCTGGCCCAGTCCTGCTCACGGCTGGTCCAGAGATGAACCAGATGTTTCTGCATAGTGTAATATGCAAAGTCATCCTGACTTGCAGGTTGTTTAGCATATGAGTCTGGACCCCCTTGCAGCAACTCTGGATGCCTCACCTATGGGTGGACACACTGCATAGGATTTTCCCACTTGCCGGGAAGGGCTCTCCAAATCCTCACTGCAGCCGGGGCTCCCCAGTGACTGCAGATCTGGGTGATGGCAATATATGCACGTGGTGATGTTTCTCTCTTAATCACTCTCCTTTCTCTTATGTAGTAATCATAGAATCATAGAATCATAGAATCAGCTGGGTTGGAAGGGACCGCTGAGATCATCAAGTCCAACCCTAGATCCACTTCCACCGTGGTTCCCAGACCATGGCACTGAGTGCCACATCAGTCTCCTCTTAAAAACCTCCAGGGACAGAGAATCCACCAAGTCCCTGGGCAGCCCATTCCAATGCCTGATCACCCTTTCTGTAAAGAACTTCTTCCTAATATATAACCTAAACCTCCCCTGGAAGAGCTTAAGACCATGCCCTCTTGCCTTTACCCTGTATATTTTCAAGCTGTCTGCTTTAAGCACTTTGTTCTGTATTTTTCTTATTTGGTTGTATGATTCAGTTATCACCAGTAAAACACATCTCCTCTTTTCACTCTGGTGTCCCTGTCTCATTACCATTCTTAATCAGCTTTAAAACAATTGGGAACAGTGTCTAAGCAGACAGCATCTCAGTGCTTTTGTTCCAGACAACCTCTGCTCTGGTTAGCAGCTTGTTAATACAATTCTTCTGTAAAAGGTCCAAGTCATAGTACCCTAATAAACCTAACAGCTTCCTAACCAAGGAAGATTTTGTTTTAGTTTGAGCCTTAAAATTTTATTAAACTATATATTCTCCTCCTGTTCTCCTGATACTACTTCACTCTGTTACACAAAAACATACAAAGCTGCCAAAAGGTAAAATGTATTTTTTGCGTGCCACTTCTCACATTTGCAGTAAATATTTACATGTATGTGAATGTAAAAAGTACTACAGAAGTCCTAAGCTTTATTTAATTTCTTTTTACTGTGTTATACCTAGCATCTTATTTGTGGATGACAGAAAACACTCAGTTCTCTATTAGCTTCACAGCAGTTGTTAATTCAATCTTTTCTATTCTATAAAGTCATGTAACCAGACAGCCAAACAGTAGCAGTTTAGCAAGAGCACGACCTAAAGCAAGTCAGCAGATGGTTATCTAGAACTACTGACAACATTTGTCTTATTTATACATTTTAAATAGGCAAAACTGACAAACTATGCCTGAAATCACAAAAGGTCTCTCTCTATACACATATACATAATGTATTGCTGCTGGTCCCTGCTGTTTGCCTTCCCCATTTTCTTCTCCATCTATTTGTTGCTCTTTTCCTTACTAGGGGTGGTTTGCCAGCAGCCAAACTGCTCTAATGACTTGCTGCCATAGCATGGGATAATCCCAGTGTCCTCCCTTCCCTACAGCAAAAAGGGATTCTGTCCATTCACCTCACTGAACCAGCTCACATACAGGTGAGGAGGAAGATCAGAAAAGCCTCCCTGTTTGCACAGGCAGAGCCATAAACTCCTGACCTGGAGGAATTAGCCCGTTCAACCCTTGCTAATAAGCTTAAAAAACACAGACCCAAGTTCAGCTCTTTCCCACTGTTCCATTCAAAACCTGCAATTTCATCCCTGATAATCTCATCTTAAATTGTGGTCTGTATTTCTTTTTTTTTACATTGTCTTACACTACAGAATCTTGATTGTGGTGGAAATCTGAACATAGTTACTGGCTAATTAACAAGTAATACATGACAGCAAGTGAAGTAAAGCCTTAAAAGAATTTTACTTTCCTGAAATATAAAAGAAGGATCACTAACACTTTTATTTTAATAAAATAATTCACAACCTAAGACAAAGTTGCACCACAAAAGGGAAGGTGAATTGACACAGAATTTTAGGGACTAATCCTTAAAATCAAAGGAGCTGCAAGGCTTACAAAAAGGCCTAACCCAGCCCCTGGGAACTGACTAAATACCACAGTTTCTTACAAGCAGCTTCCTTTGCTCTTGGACTGGAGCAGAAAAGTGTTGCAGATCACCCCACGGGATGGTAAGGCAGGGCCAGGAGGCTGCCCTGAGCTCCAGCTCAGAACATTGAATTCTTCTGAACTTGGAGAAAACACAGAAGTTTTTGTAAGGATATTACAATCTGCAGAGGAATATCCTTCTCAAACTCCTATGAATGATCAGGAAGTAGCTTTCTGAGAGACAGGAAGTTACTTTTTAAGAGATTAAAAAAAACCAAGTAGGAAATCAAACAGATAAAAAAATCTGCACTCATAATATTTTTCAGCCACTTCTTCAGACAGCAGTCAGCTCAACTTCCCTTTTGAATTACTACATAAGACAAGTGCATTAAGAAAAGCCACAACAAAAACAAACAATAAACCTAAAAAAACCCAAAGTGAAGTCTCAGAAGACTGACCTAGAAAACTGCTTTATCTTGCAGACTTCTTTCATCATGAAACTAAATTTGTGCCCAAGATGCTAAATGAGGCATATAAATTTCTAAATCAATGACCATATTCCCATTTCTTGGAATACATATTACTTATATCTATCACTGATTCAATCCAACAACTCAATTTTTTCAACAGTTTTCTGTAATTTTAAAAAGTAAGGAACACTTCCAAACAAAATCAAACCAGACATACATGGTAACTAGTTATGAAATCCAAGATTAAAACTAAGATTTTTTCAATCAGCAAAGTGCCCAAAGGTGGGTGGGTTTGTTGCCATTTAATTATGATGTGTTAGCAAGGGGGCTAGAGGAGAGAAGCCTTACCCTGTAATTGAGGTAAGACTCATAAAACTTGAAATACATAGTATCTGTCACAGATCAAATAAATATAATAGGAAAGCATTTTGGATGTGGTAAATTGCTTAAACTATCACAGCAATAGACAAGTAACTAATATGAAAAATGAGTGATCTACAAGTTCATCTACACACACTGTATATCTCATAGCAGAAAAGTTACCCATACCACATGGCACTGCTGTATGGTGAGATCTGAGGGTTCAGGTAAGAACTAAAGACATCTATTACATAGGTTTCCAAATTAACTTCCAATGGAGTCAAAGAAAATAATGTATGGAATTCAGTAGTTCACTTGTGCTTTTTCAGTGCCATTTAAGATGTCCTAAAAATCCCCATCTGGATACCTGCATAGTCCATCAGCTGCTGCTTCAACAAGCAGAAGTCCTGTCTCGGAGGACCACGCCACATCTGATACTGCATGTGACAGATGGTTTAGGTAAACCCTGACTTGAAAAGGCAGTAAAATGGCAATACTATATATGTTTAAACAAATGTGTTATGGCCCTAGTCAGTACAGCCAGCAGAAGGGAGTTATTCTATGCTATAAAAAGTAGGCTTCTAACCTCAGCTTAATTAAACCACACAACTGAGTGGCAGATGAAGGCTTAACAGGATAACTTACTGACTCAAACTGCACTAGATGCTGAAATACAGATAGCTGAAACATACCCAAAACCTATGTCTTTGAAAAATAGGCAGTCATGGACCTTATTAAGCTAACAAACACAATTACAGAGAGGTCTCCCACCTAATGTATTTGCCTAAGATGGGTCTTTATACGCGGAATGATGGAAAATGCAGGGGTCAGGGCACTGAATGCCCTAATCCCTGATGCACACATGTGTGTGCAAAAGCCAAAAAACTTGTAAAAAGAGAAACGTAAGAGAAAATGGAGCATACTGACAGGCAGGAATGGAACTTTCCCCTTGCTTCCCTGGCAACAGCGAGGCTGACATAAAAAGCTGAGAAAGGAGCAACTCAGGCCACAGTGCATCTTACTGCATAACTGAATGGCTGCAGCCTTTTCTCTTCTAACAGAGAAATTACAGGCAGGTTCTGTGTGTACCAGACAGTCTCAAGTTTAGACTTCACAGGCAGACATGAAAGCAGAGATACTAACCAGAGAAACTTTATTAATATAATTTTGAACCATGATGGAAAAAAGGAGTTCTATTCTTACAATGTCAGCAATACCAAACATCACTGAAGCAAAAGCTGAGACAAAACAAAAAATCACATATCCAGAAATCTCTTAGAAAAGACAGTGTGCAACCAAAGCAAACACTTCCTGGGCACAGTGATTTGGCATCAGTGAAGCTCAGGAAGCTTAATTACAAAATGTCCTTTTGAAATTACAAGGGAGATCAATCAGATTTATCAACTTGAAGAATTCAGTGACAGAAGAAAACAAAAAGATAAGAAAAGTCAATCTGCTGCATCAGAAACTGAGCCAGGTAGACATCTCGACCATTAAACCTGTTTATATCCCAAGGTGGGGAATGATTAGGCTGTTTCATGTCTGCTACTTTACAACATAAACTCATCAGAGAAATTATTTGTTCCAATTTATTGTTTCTGTCCAGAAAAACAGAGAAGATTCTCAAAAAGCCATGGAAATTTGTGACAACCAATATGACCTAGCCCAGTTCTCATGGTGCCTCAAACTTTATACCCAGAAGAAGAGACTGAACCAGCCAGCCAGAACCTTGCTTTGGATACAGCTACCAGTTTGAGCTAGACAGAATACCCTGAATTATTACAGGGAAAAAAATATGTGAAGCTCCTCCATAAAACAGAAAGGTGATCATCAGCACATTCTTTGTAGGAAGTTTTCCACATCCCAAATCCATCCCAATTCTTACAGATCAGAGGCAGGACATCACACAAATTCCCTGGCACTAGAGGGTAATATCCTTCTTTGTATTCCTTTACTGCAATGGGGAGCAATCACTAATCCAAGGGAAAAAAAGTTAGCTGTCCAGTATTGTAAATCCTCACATCTCTTCCTTACCTGTAGGAAGGTAAAGCAACTGTAAACTATGTATGACTTCTGGAAAACTGAAGACTGGTATCTCCCCAGACACTCTGCTTTAGTTATAATCTGTTAATGTTTTTGAAAAGATGACCCTTCCTGGTCCCACAATTCTTGGAGGAGGAAGAGTAGGGCAATCAAGGGACAACCTGGGCAACACTGACACAAATTAAGCTGAATTTCCACAGCTAATGCAAAATTTACCCACATAAAACATATCAGAAATATTCAAGGAGACCAGATAAACCACATTTGCCTTAGGTTAAACAAAAAATAATTTACTAAGCTTTTCAAGCAGAAAAGCAGCTGAAAAGAAAGAAAGCCTAAGAATCAATCGTCAGTTTATAAGTACAAGAGGGGCATAAGTAAGTAAATGAAAAAAAAAAAAAAAAAAGGACTCAGATTTGACACACTGCTGCTACAACGTCACTCGCATCAAAATCATAACCGGTTCCTTATGTGTGATGCCAGAGTCTAATCAGAGCCCCTTCCAAGTGCTCAGTTTCTTATTTTACTAGTATATTTTCTCCTCATATATATTTCTAAAAGCTGTATGTTTTTCAGTTTGTACTAGCAACTAGTAATTATATTCCAGACATCTCTAATGAGCTTTGACTGAAATTACAGAACACCCTTATTCAAAGTAAAACATCCCTCCAACTGTTATTTTGTTCTGAAGCAGGCAAAAATTACCTTTTGGCTAAAAGGTTATTCCTTAACTAAAAAATGCTTACTATTAATGGAATTCAGAAAATTTTCTCTTTATTCACCTGCCTGTGATAAAATATTTCTCAGATGATCTCAAGTAACAAAGTTTGGTGAAGTAGCAGAATGAAGTAATCTTCCTTGCAAAACCTTATAGGTCTTGCTCCAAGCCCTGCTCATACCATAATCACACCCCTATTATTACCAGCTACAAGTTCCTCAGAGAAGATGGTTTCCATGGGCAAAACAGCAGGTGTTGTGATCTGCTGTTAGAAGTAGAATTCTGTTTTGTGTGCCTTCTTTTCTTCCTGAATGTATTTAAACAAAAACAGTATTTTACAGCTAGAATGATGAATGCCCACCTTGATGCCTCACACAGCTTCCAAGATTTTGCAGCTCCCAGACACAGAAGGGGGCAAATTGCCATCTCTCATTCATGAATCACTCCTGGAGTTCCCCTTCTCTCAGTTCTCC
Organism: Heliangelus exortis; assembly: GCF_036169615.1. NCBI lineage: Eukaryota > Metazoa > Chordata > Aves > Apodiformes > Trochilidae > Heliangelus > Heliangelus exortis. Next base: position 119,572,763 of record NC_092423.1, read on the forward strand.
CAGAGACACCTTTTGCAATATTTGGATATAATATAAATTTGATGTGCACGAGACTAGTTCCTTACTCACTAGGAGACAGGGGGACAGGACAGAACCTCTGCCATAGGTGTAGAGTACCCTGGCAGATCAACAGTGGATTCAAAGAGTTTCCTCCCTATAGTAAGTGCTGCTCTCCTCAACTGATGAATAAAGGTAGAGAACTGGATTGGCTGTACCAAGCTCTCTGACTGAGGAAAAGTACAGTATCTAAATTTTCAGCTGGAGAAAAATAACAGTTTAGATGTTGTGTTTGGGGGTAAGGTCATGAACTACTGAAAAAACGATGACAAAAGCCTAGCTCAACAACAATGAAACCAACAAAAATTAAGGAAGTGGGCAGATCATATGTAGCCAGTAGTGACTGGGTACACTGGACTCCCACAAACAAGATGGGAAGAGACATCCACCTGTAAGACTTCAAGAGAAAACAAAACTCAACAGACATAACTGGTCCAGACACATGCAGCAAGCAGCTATCAATGCAGACCCCTCAAGCATCTTGAGAATTAAAAGAATCTTCAACAACTCAGCAAAATACACAAGGAGAGTCATGGCCTCTTGATTCCTTGTAGCAAACCCTTGCTTTGGATCCAAATTGTTAAGTTGCGCAATGAAACACGGTCAAATAAATTATTTATCTTCAGCAGAAACTAAAGATTACAGAAGATTCTGACAATCCAGGAAGAAGGAAAAATCCTAATGGCATATTTCCAAATCTCTTCAGTTAGCAAAGGCAGAAAACACTGAAGAAAAACTGTTGAATATAAAATCCGTGCTAAACATTAGTCAAAGGTAATAAACTCTCCACACATGGAGCACATGTTCTGCTGCAGCACAGAGACTGTGCACCTGGCAGGATGGCAAGAGGTTCATCTCTGGAGTGTCAGCAGGGTAAAGTTAGCTGTACGTGACTCTGGAATCACCCTAAATCAGAGTGAAAGAACACACTTGCTTTTGAACTTGTAGGGAGCTAACACTTCTGTTCCCCACTGAGCTGAGACTCCCATTTCTTACATTCAAAATTAAAATCAAATAAACAAAAAGTGTTTCAAAAGGGAAGAGGGAGCCCATTTTCTAGGATCTGCAACAGAAAACAGGCTATTTGTTTACATATATGCCAGACATAGAGAGGGACCTTGGAGTCTGGGTTGACAGGAAGCTGAACATGAGCCAGCAGTGTGCCCAGGTAGCCAAGAAGGCCAATGGCATCCTGGCCTGGATCAGGAACAGTGTGGCCAGCAGGTCCAGGGAAGGGATTCTGCCCCTGTACTCAGCACTGGTGAGGCCACACCTCGAGTACTGTGTCCAGTTCTGGACCCCTCAGTTCAGGAAGGATATCGAGGTCCTGGAGCAGGTCCAAAGGAGGGCAACCAGGCTGGTGAAGGGACACGAGCACAGATCCTATGAGGAGAGGCTGAGGGAGCTGGGGCTGTTCAGCCTGGAGAAGAGGAGGCTCAGAGGAGACCTCATCACTCTCTACAACTCCCTGAAAGGAGGGTGTAGCCAGGGGGGGGGTTGGTCTCTTTTCCCAGACAACCCTCAGCAAGACAAGAGGGCACGGTCTCAAGTTGTTCCGGGGGAGGTTTAGGTTGGACATTAGAAAGAATTTATTTACTGAGAGGGTGATCAGACATTGGAATGGGCTGCCCAGGGAAGTGGTGGATTCTCCATCCCTGGAGATATTTAAAAAGAGACTGGATGTGGCACTCAGTGCCATGGTCTGGTAACTGCAGCAGTAGTGGATCAAGGGTTGGACCTGATGATCTCTGAGGTCCCTTCCAACCCAGCCAATTCTATGATTCTATGATATATATATATATATATATATATATACATATATATATATATATGCCTAATACAGTCTCACCTCCTGCAAAAAAGGATGCTCCTCACTCATGAAAGAAAGGAGTGCTCTTAGCCCAAATGCCACCCCAAACCTAGGTTGCAATGGTTGTTGCAGAAGCTTAGGTAGAAGTGCAGGCCCAGAACTGTAGAGTAGAGGTACGGAATCCAGTGCAACAGCAAAGATACACACATTCATAAAACAGAGTCAGCCCTGGAACTAGAACCACCCTGGCTAACCCTGCTCCCCAGCAGTGCTGTCCTGCCCTATCTTAGGGATATATTAGGTATATTTGTTTGACAGCAACTGTCTCCCTTGTTCCTGCCACCTGTGAGGTGCCTGAGCAAAGCAGTACCAAGCACCAAGCAGTACCAAGCAGTATTTGCAATGACAGCAAATAAAAATTATTCTTTTCTTTTTTTTTTTTTTTTTTTTTTTGTGCTAGATATCAAAACTTACAAAAGTAAGCACAGTGTTGGCTTAAAAGCCCTGAAAAGGTTTGAAATACCACCATGACAAGAAAAATAAAATTTCAAATCCAGAATGGGTAACTTGCTGACTTCATCTCATTCAAAATACTTCTAAGTATGGTATTAAAGATCTATTTCACTAGTTACAGCAGCAGCTTGTTCTCATGCCTACCTATAATGAAGGTGAATCTTATAAGGTATCAAGGGGCTCTGACAGCAATAGGGCTTCAAGAGAAGCAGAAAAAGAGAGACACATAGTTTAATGGGCACATGAAAAAGGACCTCCAAAGCCTCTTCCTCTGGGTGACATTTGACATTTGCCATTGACAGTAATTTGTGGAATGGCAAGATTCAGAAGAGCTCTATAATATAACAGCTAAAGAACAGTGCCACATTAATTCTTCTCCTGGGACGTGGCAAATACCTGTGGTTGCCTGCAAGTCCATATCTACAATGTCCTCATAAATGACACTTTCAGTGACTTCACTTGCATAAGGCTGTAAGAGATAAAGGCTGGCCAGCTGAAGAGAGGAGAAGAAAAGATGATGTGGATCATTCTCAGAGAATCACAGAATTATCATGGTTGGAAAAGACCTCCAAGATCACCAAGTCCAACCTCAGCCCAGGAAAAAACACCATGCCCACTAATGCATGTCCTGAACTGCCACATCTACACATTTTTTTAATAACTCCAGGGATGGCAACTCTACCACCTCCCTAGGCAGCCTGTTCCAATGCCTGACAACTCTCAGTAAATAAACTCTTCCCAATACCTAATCTAAACTTCCCTTGGCACAACTTCAAGCCATTTCCTCTAGTCTTATCATTATTTACATGGGAGAAATAAATATCTACATCACTACAACCTCCTTTCAGATAGAGAGCAATGAGGTCTTCCCTCAGTCTTCTGTTCTCCAAACTAAACAATCCCAGTTCCCTCAGATGCTCCTCATATGACTTGTTCTCCAGACCATTTATCACCTTGGTTGTCCTTCTTTGGACATGCTCCAGCAATGCTTTGGATATGCTCCTTCTTGTAGTGAGGGGCCCAGAACTGGACACAGGATTCAAGGTGTGACCTCACCAGTGCCAGTACAGGGGGACGATCACTCCCCTGGTTCTGCTGCTCATGTTGTTTCTGATGCAGGCCAGGATGCTGTTGGTCTTCTTGGGCACATTGCAAACTGATCCAGAACAAACTTCTCATCCCCTTTCAAGAAGGACAGACAGCCTTAGTTGCTGGGCACCAGCTGAGAGGACACCTATTTCACACAAGACCAGTAAGTGTGCTGCACTGAATAAAAATGTGTCTTGCATTTTCATAAAATCCCCCAGAAATAATTAAGATTCCCAGGCCTTAAACAGGTGCAAAAGGAATCTCTTGGGTGTATTCTCTTCAGCAAAATACTCATTAGTAATGTCCATCTGAGGGACGTTGCCACCACAGATGGAACACAGTTTGAAGCAGACAGGTTTTTAAGTACTATCAGATACATAAGAGCACAAGAAAAAGCACAGGGAATGTTTTCCACACCCTGCAAAAGGAAGAAAACACTGCAACCTGATATCCATGACTGAAGAAGCATCAGAAGGGAGAAAGAAAAATAAAATATTAAAAACCAAACTAAAACCAAACAAAACATGTTACTTTTTAACAGGAAATTACATTATTTCTTGTTCTTACCTTAACTAGCAGAGGCAATGGTTTTACAGACTTTGTTATTTCAGGTCTTTATTTGTATCACCACAACTGAATACGCTACAAATTGACTCAACTTGTTTTCTATTGCTCTGCAATTTCACCTTGGAAACAACGTATCTAGATTTCTTCCCTTCAAAATTGCATTAGGTTTATGGATGCATCTTCTGGGTAACATGAAAAAAGTTCTCTGTCCCAGCCCGTTACTTATCCAGTGCACCTTCAGTTACTGACATCAATCTGCATGCTTAGTGTCCTGAAATTTTGTAAAACACTTTCTTTTAACTGGGTTTATTGCATACAAAAGTGGAAGCTATAAACATAATACTGGTTATGACTGGGGTCCTCCTTCAAACTCCAAGAATCTGTGCTCAAATATTGGTTTTCAATTAGCCTGAAGAGCCCCCAAATTTTAATAGTGACTAAATAAGAAGGTTAGAGGGATACAGAAAGATACTGGTTAGAAAATTAAATAATTGAGTAAAATAAAAAATAAAAGTTATGCTTACCACAAAAAAAAAAATTTCATAGTTTGATTTTATTAAGTATCCATAAATTTGTAAATACTAGTGATGCAAAAGGGAAGATACAGTATGCCACAGGTAAGCATGCTGTGATTTTGGAGTTCAGATTTCACTACTGGGAAACATTCCAAATACTACAAGCTTATTAAAAAAAAAAAAAAAAAAAAAAAAAAAAAAAAAGCCACAGAACAGTTGCTGTTGAGATGAAATATGAACAAACTTCATCAGTTACAGACATGCATGTGACTAGTGTTGCACTCTCACAGAGGATTTTTCATCAAAATTCATTTTTAGATTAGGAGTTGTGACGAACAATTTTTAAATCCTAAATAATTTCCAGAACAACGCCTGACAAGACATCTCTCAGATTTTTATTGAATTTTTGATCTTTTAATGCAAACAGTGCTGATCATGCTGATCATGACTGCTCTCTTGACAACGAGCAGACTCCCTAAATGCAGAGCCCTTGGCTTTTTATACCTCTATATTAACTATGTTATAAAAGGGTTTCATTCTGTTTCCTCAGAGTTTTGTCATGTGCTCCCACCAACTCGATTCCCCCCTTTGCACCAGATATATCCTCCCTGAAGAAAACTGCCAGCCCCATTCCCTGATCTGCCTTGGCAGAACCCCAGCCTCACTTCTCCCATGTCCCTCAATCAGATGGAACCCCCTGCCTAATTCTTCTGACCTGCTGGTTTCAGGGGCTGAGTATGTGGTACCCATCAGTGAGGAGGAAGCAAATGAGAGAGGGTGTCAGGGGGAGAGGCCCAGGCAGGGCCTCTGGCAGCTTGACCCTTACTTAGGTGTATTTGCAAGCATTAATGCAGTGAAAGGAGCAACACAAACAGATGAGAAGCACAAAGGCAGAAAGGGGTAGCAGGGAGTCCTGGTTTCCCACGTGGATCTTCACATCAGTACCTACAGCAGCACTGAAAGAGCCATTCTCTGCCTTTTTTCTTCCTCTTCTTGGAAAAGACAGCAAATACAAGAACTACTGTGCAAAATAAAGACCATGCGTGACCCAGAGATCAGAAGTACAAAATAATTCTTTCTGGCAAGAGAAAGGCCTAACTCTTATCTTACAGATCTTGCTGTTGTTGATGGAAGTCAATACACACAGGGGAAGGAAAGTGATGCTTTGGTGTCTTATTAACAGAAGTTATATCGTTACAGTTACCTGAAAAAATTAGGAGTTAGGTCCTTCCTCACCACCCCAGCGTGATCCATGCGAGGAAGCAGATATTTAACTCTCCAGTAGGAGAAAATCTGTGTGGGTGCATACATGTATTTATGAAATATACACCAAGGAAACTGGCTCTAAAAACTGCACACTCTTGCTCTCAAGGCATGCTCTCCAGTGGTATGATATTATAAGAAGATGTATTTTGGGCTGAGGGACTGTATGGAATTGATAATTTTTTTCAGTCTTTTTGAAGACTGACAAATCAATAGCCACGTACTTCAGGCAGGTCACAACGAACTGGACAGAGCATGACAGGTGCAGCTTTCCTAGTGGCTGAAGAAGCAGTCTTGGAATCAGAGGATCTGCTTCTCAACAGCCTGTTGCCTAACCTTTCCAAGGTCACTTTTCACAACACTTTACAAATAAAACGCATAGTATTTTATTCACTTTCCCTATTCACACCAATGTAAACCAGGATTATGGTGGAGTAATGTCTATAGACCAGTGTAGGAAAATCAAGACTGGTATTTGCTCCCAAGGAAGAGGCTGATCAAGTTAAATGTTAATTTAAACTTAGTCAGATCATTAAAGCACCTCTGATCAGGTTTTCCTGTAAATAAATTATGAAGTTCCTTTAAAATCTCTTTCATAATTCAAGATGTACGGTTATTCCAATTTATTATTATTTTGACATGATTCTTAGGGGACAAGTTAGCTTAAACTGGCAACAAGATTTATAAAGACTTTGACCTCCAGACCTGAAGCAAACCCAAGTTGGATCATATCTGCTAAAGTTGAGCAATGCTGCTGAAAAGTTCTTTGCAAAGAAAGGAAAATCTGTATTGCCCCTTCCCCTCAAAGACTATGGAACAAGTAGGTGGTCTCAATCCTGTTCCTAGTTTTTAGCAATAGGAATCTTAGCAAAGACAGGCAAGAGCAGACATCTCTCTCCAAGTTTTTCTAGGGCAAAGCTAAGGTTCAGCAGCTGGAAATCCATATTGGAAACCTTACACTGCTGCTGGCTTTCTAGAGAAAAAAAGATTTCATTCAGAAATCTGTCAGCCTGTTTATATAGGCAGTAATGTCACAACTAAGTCTCTACAGAACCTCCCTGTAAATGGCTTAAATACATTAATATTGCTACATTGGTGTAGATTGCTAACCTAGAATTACCACACAGCCCAGGAAGACTTCACTCCTGCACAGCTTGATGCCACTAGTAACTTAAGTGAGATACAGCAATGTACATTTGCTTACAGAAGCACAATGCAACTACACCTAGTAACACCAGAGCAAACAGTCTTACTTGTGCCTATCAACACCAAGGTTACTCGTGCATACTACTCAGTACTGTTCAACACAGCATTTCATGCAAAGAGAGGCTACAACTGCAGCACATCATTTACACTGTATAACATAAACTTTTTTTTAGTACCATGTAGCTGCACAAGGAGCATTCCATGCACTGCTTGAGAAGCTTATGTCTTGGTATCCACAGAAACATCTTGCTGGCCGTAAGGCAACACCAGGCAGATGCAGTGTGGGGACATTTTCCTCTTGGGTATCACTGGCTTGGTGGGTGGGACCCTGAGCAGTACAAGGCAAACAGCTCTGCTGCGAGATTCGCCCTCCCAACGTGACCCAAGCAGATCATGCCTTCTCAGGGTATGGCTGCGATTTCCAGGACGACACGGCCGTGACTGAGATTAACTTGCTCCCACCCCAGTCCTGAACATCAGGAAAATGCCGTCCACCTCCTGAGCCGCCCGGGCTAGGCCGTCTAACACCACTGTCCCACCCCCACCCTCACGATAGCGCCGATGCCCTCGTACGGGGCGAAGGCCGGCGAACCGCTCCACTGCCCATCACTTCGTGGAAGAGGCGCCGACATCCATTTTGGGAGGGGGAGAGCCCGGTTCTGCCGGCAAAGTTTCGGGCCGTGTCCGAAGTTTGGGGGCAGAGCAGGATGCGCACAGCCAGGCTGATTAACACGGCGTAGGAAACACAAACCGGCCGGGCTGCGGGGACGAGGAATGCCCGCCGCCCCTCGCCCCGCCGCCGGCGAGCTGCCACCCAGCGCCCCCGAGGCCCCGCACCTCAGCCCGGGGCCGAGAGGGCACTCTGGGGCGGGCCAAAGGACGAGGGGCACGTTCAGATCGCGCACAACTACTTCCCAGGGTCTGAGGCAGGGCAGGCCCGGAGCGGTACCCGCCGAGCCCAGCCCCACCGCACGGCCCGGCCCGGCCCGGCCCAGCCCCGCCAGCCGCGGCCCGGCCTTAGCGCAACGGCCGCCGCCAGCAGCCGGACCCGGGTGGCTCGGGGGGGAAGCCGCGGCGGGGGCTCCTCCGCGGCCCCCGGAGGCGGCGGCGCTGGGGCGACCCACCTGTGCCCCCGCCCGCCTCCTCCGCCCCTCGGCGGGTGCCTGGGGGCGGGCATGGGCCCCGAGGCGGATGGCGGGGTCGGTGCCTCCTCCACCGCCGCCCCCCCCGCCGGAGCCAAGCGGGCCGGTAGCGCCGTGGCGCAGAAGCGTCTGTCCGGTCCCAAGGGGAGGTGGAAGGCGCCGAGGGGTCGGCGGAGCCGTCGCCCCAGCAGGAGGAGAGGGGAGACGGGACGGGGACTCGACATCATGGCTGAAGCAGCCCCCTCCCCTCCGGGCTCGGCCCGGCCCGGCTCCCTGACCCGTCCCACGGCCTTCCCGCCCGGCAGCGGGGCGCGGGGCCGTCCCCCGGGGGCCCGGTTACCTGTTTCCCGGGGACACTTTGGAGACGCCTCCAACATCGGCAAACACTAAAGAGAACTGACCCCGCCGCCGCGGCGGCCGCCGCCGGCCCCAACCACTCCGCCCCCCCACCCCCCTTTCACCCTCCCGCCGCCGCCGCCCCGCCTCACCGCCTCAGCGCCGCCCGCCCCCACCCCGCCCCGGCCTCCCCCGGCCTCCCCACCGCCCCCGCCGTCGCGCCCCGCCGCCCGCCCAGGGCTCCCATAGCTGCGCCTCGGCTTCTCTTCCCCCCCCGCTCCCACGGCACGAATGGCCCCGTCCGCCTCCCTTTCCCGGCCCGGCGAGGCGGAAGGCAGCGCCTCTATCGGCGGCGGGGCGCGATGCTCCCCCCAGCCCCAGCGGGGCCCGCAGCTCCCTCGGCTCCCCCTGGCCCAGGGCTCCCCGACATCCGTGGGGACGGGGAAAGAGTCTCCTCGGCCCCGACGGAGAATAAGCCCCGAGGGGGTCACGCTCCCTCCCCCTTTTTTGGACAGCCGCTTTTCCGTTTATCAGGATTTTAGCGATGGGCAGGAGGGATGAAACACTGGATACAGAAAAATGTAATTCAAGGGAAAAAAACAAACAAACAAAAGAATCCTCCCCCTCCCCATAAAACAACAAAACACAACAGATATTCAAGTTAGACAGTAATACACGGAATGACACTTAGCTGCCAGGCTGCATGCCGAGTATCTACACCACAGATTTTATTCGTACCAACAGGATACTGATAGAGCACCTGCAACTTGTTTAAACACGCTTTGGAACCTGGCCTTTGCTGAAACAGTTTATATATATACCCTGCATTTGGCCGTGGTACCTTCCCATCCTCCCTTTATTACCCCTCAACTGATGATATTCCTGTTTATGAGATTCCCTATCCCCTTATTTCAAGAAATAAGCAGAGAAGTACAGAGTAGAAATACAATTTATCTATTCTTCCAGCATATTTTAGCAATGGATGATAATGTAACAAATTTTCAAAGGGCTACTGCAAATTTTTGGCATAAGTAAGCTTCATTCAGCAATCACAATGACGTTGTCTATGAAAGCTCATAGGTTTGGGGGATTTATAGTTTGTTGTTTGTTTATTTATGTCAAATTTTACTTCATTTACTGTTAATATTCTGAAGAAAACCCTGTAGTACAGAATATACTTAGTACCAGGGTACCCAGCAGAAAAATGCATTCAATGAATGTCAACATCAAGTTACAGTGGAGGGTTTTTTAACTTTCTGAAAGATCTAATTCCATCAATCCTCTTAAATGTCCAGTGTCTGCTCTTATTTCAATACCTAACATTTTTATAATATTGCTATTACAATACAGCTAAGTTTATTTAAAAACATCTTGAAACATCTGTGTCAACTCACAAGGCTCCTGTCTTACACATTCTGTGCTGCAAAAGGCAGCGAGCTGTAAGAAAAGAACATAAAAGAGCAAATTTTATCAAAAAACTTACCATATATACATACTGATGACTTCTTGATCTCATTTTGTCCAAGTATAACACACAGGATCAAGTATTTTATTATCACTTTCAGTCCACAATAATTTTCAGCTTTTTAATATTCCTCTTGTACAACTGGAGCTCTACATCCATGAACAACTACACTGCACTACCAGCCACTTTAGGTTTACTGTATTCTCTAGGATTGTTTTTCTGCTGCTGGTGAGATATGGGATGAAGGTGAGTTGGGATCTCCAATAGGAGCAGCTTAATAGAACCTAAACCTTTGATTTTTGAGAAGAGGAGATGCATGGTTTGTATATATTCATCCACTCTGCTCCAGTTGTACACAATGGGAGTGTCATGACTTGCCCAACATCTGGTTTCAGTAGGTAAGTTGTTAATAGGAGTGATTAATTCAGAATGCAGTTTGAAAACAAGAAAAAAAAAAGCCAAACTAATGGCTAACTGGGGGAAAGGGTACACAGTAATTCTGTTTGCTCTGTATACACGAGTGTATACATGAAGACAACGCCCTTGCCATTTTTAACCTCAGATTCAGAAAAAACCCAAAATTTGTAATATTGAAGCTGACTTGCAAATAGCAAAAATGTCTTAAATTTTTACTTATAAGTTTTATTAATAAGACTGTAATTTTTATTTTTTAAAAGTAATGAAGAAATCAGTTTCCACCCTTCAATAGACAGTGTGCAACACAAAAAAATCCCCAAGGAAAATGCACTGTGATGTGTTTAACAAGCAGATTGACAGAACCACAGAAGCAGGAGCCTGCTTCTAATCAATACATTAGAAACAGAAAAAAACATTGGCAAGGACCTCTGAAGCTCATCTGCTTTACCACTCTGCCTGCACCCTCAAAGCAGGACCAACTTTAAAGCTGGAGCTGCCTCGAGTGTTAGCAGGCTGCTCAGTTTACTTCTGAAAACCTCCAAGGATGGAGATTCTACAACCTCTTCCACCCATCTGTTCCAGGGCTTGATAGTTTCTTTTTAGCTGCACTTTTAAAGTGTCCGTTAAAGAGCTCAGATTATATTTTGATACTTAAAGTCGAAAGAGTAATTAAGCTAATAAAGTGCTCATAATAGACCAATAGGAAGTGGATAATGCATTATTTATATTAGTCATAGCAATTCAATTGAATTACTTTAATGCTTAATACCAGAAGAATGGGTGACTTAGTTTTTAATAATATACTTCCAACGACTAAAAGCTATTAGACAAGCACAAGCCAAGAGTCTAGGATTATACTTTATCAAAACCCAGTGTTATTAATAAAACCAAGTGTAATCAGACTGCTGTTCTTCCCAAGTACAGGTGCAGAACTGTGACTATGAAAGCAGGTTTTTGACCATCACGCCTGTCATAGAAGTGACTAAAACCATTTATCACCTCATGCAGTACATAAAATGAGAGATGTGAACAAGCCAAGATAAAACAAACTTATGAGTAAATACTACACAGTTCTCTCAGCTAATGGAAACCATTTATTCTTCATGGCCCAGTGAAGACACACAAGCAGCAAACTTTAACAACTCACATAACACATTATCTTTCATGATTCATGTCTACAAGAAGTTCCCTAAATCATATGAATCACACAATCACTTCTAGAATCTAAATGAAGTGAACTGGAACTTGCACTTGTCAGCATATATTCAACTTTTTCCATCACTTTCAAATTCCTGATAGTAATAAGGACATTGCAACCTTCAAGTCCTCATCTCCTTTCGCAGTTATTTTTTTAAAACACAGTGAATCCAACTGAAATGATGTACTGATTTTGCAACTACAAGCTCACATCCAAGTCTCTTCTCATCAAGGTACCAAAGCCAGTTCTTCATTTGTTGGCCCACTGACCCTAATTCAGATCACTTTGCAGGCAGAGTTGTATTTCCCTGTAATTAGCTGCTTCCACTCTCATATACCAGTGCTGGAAACAGTAAAGCCTTGTCTAAATAAATAAACCCTTCTAATATGGCTAGTAAGTTTTTTAAAATATACTGGTAAATTACTTTATAGTATACATTAGGAGTTGTATTACGTATTCAGAAAACATTACATTATTCATTATCCTAGTTCATGTATTTAAAACTGCACAAAAGTTAGCTCTAAGTCTCTAGTTTTAATTTGCACATTTAATGTGGTCTGGGTTACAATGACATGACTAATTTTATGTCAAATATTTCCATCTTTATTTATTTTCAACACAAAGAACTGTAAGAACTTTCCATAAAGTCATCTGCTGCCTTACAGCTACATAGTCACATAAATGTGACTATGCATATTTATGCCTATTTAGTTGGTGCACACAGTAACTGCACAGATTTGTGTGTGTGTGTAGGCACAATTAGTTCATACATACAAGCTCAGCACCTATGTTGAATGCAGGGAACTTCCCATATTTCCTAGGTGTTTTCCAGATTTACTAAAAACTAGGTTTGGATTACTCCTGCCAAACACAGGTCACGGAATTTTAAGAGGAAAAGCCCCAGATGATTCAAGTCAGTCAGGGCATCACACCTCATGGCTGCAAGGAACAAAGAGAAATTTAACTACATTTTGATGAACTAGTGAGAATAATACCAGAACTACCAACCTGAAGATCATGGCTTATTGGTTTTCCATTACAAAGTGCACAGTCAGACATTTAGGAACAGCTCTTTCTGCATCACTGGGCTTTGCTACTTCGTGAGAATACATTCTCAGGAGAGAAGTATGGGGAAAGCCAAAGTGTAATTATACGCCAAAGAAGCAATACATTATGCAAGATTAAATTCCTGTTTACAAGCCTGATTTGTTTGTTTGGGTTTTGTTTTACTGATAGCATTCGACTGCATGAAAAGGTCTTCAAACAAGCCCAGACACAATGCTGTTCTCACTGACAGTGTTGTGGGACAACAGCATAACACCCATCTTCAAGAACTTCGGGTTCTTCTTCGGCCTCTCACTGCAGACACAGGTTATGGCAGCAGACCTCAAACACAACCTATACCACTAACAGCACCCATCTCTCTGTATGTCAGTGTCTACACCAAGTACCTTAATTGTCACAGTCATGCTGGTGAGAGATTGTACCTAATCATCCCTATTGACAGCTTTACAAGCAGCAGACTGTAATGGAGTAGGTCATAGAAAAAGCAGAATTCAGAGCTTTTAAATCTTAAAGCCAGTCTTTAACATGAAAACGTAGTATTTCGCTCATCCCTAAACACATTCCTGTACTGCTATTAAATTTACCTGATAGAGCTAAGTAGATGTAAAAGGACACAACTAATCTAGAGAGAATTAAATCCATAGAGAGGTGCTTTCCATTCTGCATTCTTCATTTGTTTTTCCACCCAGCTCTGTTAAGTTACACTGCTACAAAACGGGTTGCGTACTTCACTAACAATCTTATATTCCATACCACACCCGGATAATTAAGGCAAACAAAGCCTAAGCCTCATAAAATACTCCTTTTATTGCAGGACAGTGGGAAAAGTCTGCAACAAATTGAAAAGGAATTGAATCCCAACCATTCTATAGAAGTAAAAAAAAAGTTACTTGAGGCAACTGGGCAATGTTACAAAATTATATGGTCAGTTAAGCCTATATTAAATTAGTAAGTTTTAAAATTATTATTCTCTTGGAACAAGGCGGATATTAGTCACACATGGAGTCAAACAGTAAGCAGAAAAGAAACTGGATTTCTCTGTACACAGCATTATGCACTCTTCATACAGGACAAGGGTTTTTTTTTTTCCTTCCAGAAAAAAAAGCAAGCTTCAGAAGTTACTAGTATTGTAAACATGAATCAGTAATGGCAATGGGTTTATCACAGTCAATGGGGACAACACTAAAGCATTGTGTACACGTGCTCCTAAGTATAGAATCTCATGAATGGAAACACTAAAAGCAAGGACAACCAGCAGCACTGTCATTCAAATGATGTTTGTTTTCAGATTACTGATGCCTCCCATATTCTATCAATACTATCTCCTGCTAGCAAACACTACCTTCAGTCTCAGTTTGCCCAACTTTTTTTAAAGTGACAGCCCTCAGAATAAGATGTGTGCTGCTTTTAAGGATGAGAGCAACAGGATGATACCTTCAAAATATATGAAATGTTACCGAGTAAACACCAGGTGTGACATCAACTGAAAATACAGAATCTATGCACCTACCTCAAGCACAATTTAACCACTCAGTTTCACCTAGAAAGGGTAACCATTTCTAGGTGAGTTTACCATGCAGGAAGTTTGCTGTACGTTATGTAAGTTACAGCCACCAGCGTTGTAACTTTTACACAAGACACCAGTAAATTAACAGTACAACAATGAATTTTGAAAGACACATGAATCATACTTATGGTAGATTAAGTTGATTAATGCTGTTTGGCTTCAGAGCATTAGGCAACCTAGTAAAAATTAAGTCTAACCCTTAGTGAAAGTTTCTGGGGGACTGCTAATAAAAACATAATTACTGGCAGTAAGGAGGCAAGCGCTGCCATGCATGGAATCAGACAAAAATAGCTGGACTGAATTCTACTGCTATATAAAGAAGGAATACAATTGGCAGTACGTTTTGCAGCAGATCAAACTTCAGATATTTTTTTTTTTTTAAATGAGCAGTCAGCACAACTTCTCCCACTATTAACAATAACACAAAGTAATTTTATCCTGCATTGTCACCAAATCATCGGTTTGCCATTATGTGCCAGGCATGCCCGGGCAATGGGAGTTTGGGGTTACAGGAGTTCAGGAATATTTTGAGAATACAAATGCATTGACTGGATGCTTCTGTTAAAATGCTGTTGGTATAGCATTTAATGGAGTCAGACTCACCTATTCACTGATTTATCAAAAGCTTTAGTTTTGTGCTGACTGAGCATTGCTGAATTTGATAATGCAAGTGAGAGCAAACCCCCAGATAATTCCACAAGTTCAGTGTTCATTTAACAAGAGAATAAGTACACATCTACTACTTGAACAGCAATTAAAATGCTAAAAAATGGACCATCTATGACATATATGTACACTTTTCAATTTTCCCTGGATTTTGAACAAGTGCAGTGCCCATATGCCTACAGAGAAGTTAAGGAAAAATCCCCATGTCTGAAAACAGTTTAATTCTTCAAAGTCACGGCAAGATAAAACATAAACAAACTACAAGGTGTTGCCTCTTTATAGATACGTGAAAACCACACCAAGATTTTCCAGTTTCCTTGCTACACCTAGGTTTCACTACAGAACTTGGTATATTGCTGCTTTATACATACATTAGATTAAAAGAAAAAAAAAAAGCGAGTACAAACACCTCAGAGAAGAAAATCCAAATTTGGAGGGAGACACCCTATAAATTTCTACTTCAAGACATAATGTAGCCCATTCTGACTTTTCTCCAGATTATTTTTACTGTATTATCTTTAAGAAAATAATGAAAATATAGGAAACCTGCACTTTTAAATTAAAGTTATAAATAATAACATCCTTGATACTGTATCAAGGAAGGTAAAATATTATATATCAAGATGGATATACACTAAAATCAACCCAGGTTAATGCAAATTCTAAGTAAAATTTATTATCCATCTTTAGCATGTAGCTACTCATGAAACTACTGGTGAGTCCTAAACTGAGAAATAAAGCTCTGTGACAGAAAGCAACATTTTGGTACGACCATGCTGCACAACTCCTATCCAGAGGCCAAATCCTACAATAATACTTTGCAAATATAAGAAAAAATCAATTAAGTAAATGCAATAACTTGTGACAAACTCCTCACAGTCACAGGACCCTTTACTCAAAGGTCAGCAAGGTGCATAATAGCTGCCTTAAAATGCATAGAAAGCCATCTTGTCACAAAACAGTGTAAAATTGGCTTTTGTGAAGATCACTGTGAATTTTCAAGTTATCTCTTTGGTTTACGCCAAAAAGAACCCCGAAACATTAAACTTGAGGTGCAAAGATGTTCCAGGCTGGGCTGGCTGGCACAAGACAACCCAGGTACATACTGACCAAGGTACATCCAGCACTGGATAAAAAGTTTAGGTGAATTTACATTTCAGAAATCCTTCAGGAAGACTTAAGCATTACTGTACCACATGCTACAGTCACAAACTAACACAATGAAACCTGCCTGCTGGATGAAATGACAATTCATATCAACATCCAAATGGGTAGCCTTTGTAACTTTCAAGGAATTAGTATTAGAAAAAAAACATTACAAAGATATAGAAGTAGGTGATATATTTAGATGAGCATAAGGACTATTTAGAGAAGTTTTTATGGAGAAGCATCGCAACCTTTTCTATACAGCTTTCCTTATCAGTACACAAGACACAAGGAAGACACGAGTAATGTCCAGATCTGTATTCCTACAGACTAAAGAAAGGAAGGTGACAGAAGGAACTTTCAGAATTACAAAAACACAGAGCAAAGTGCCACACAAGTTCTATGTTTCACTCACAAGCCTCCAGAACCTCTGTCAGGCACAAGAGTTACTCAGTGTAATTGGCCCAGAGTTTATTAGGATTACTGGACAAAATTATTGTAAAGGCAAAGAGAAACCTATTACCTCAGTTCATGGAGAGGGCTATCCACCTTCTCAGCTGTAAAATTCAATCAGGCCAGAGGTTCTTCCTGGTATAGCATATCCCAACAAACTTTTCCATACCAGTTTTCATACATAACCTTGATCCTTCAGTTGCATCACAACCATAGCTGCAATGCATTTGCCCTCTTCCACTTTTGAAGAGCTTTCTAACACAAGAATTACAGCTTGGTGCAATTACTGATGCTCTCTTAAAACAAAAAAACCAAGCAAAAATCCAAACAAAAGAACCACACCTTACCACCAGCCACCAATTCTCCGAGAGTCTTCAGAAAATCTTCAAACATCTGTCAAACTGAACATTCAAGAAGTGGTTGTGCCCCCTCTCATTTCTTCCTCCCACAAGACTTTGTGAGCACAGGTTACCTCCATATTGCACCCCAGCTGTGTCAGTGAACCCAGTTTGCAGAAGCATTTGGATGATTTTTCCAAACCCAGGACTGTCTGGCTTATTAGCTGTTTAAGGAACCCAAAGTCACCTGTTACTCTAGCATGATTCTGAAGAAAGAAATTACTGTTTGGGGTATATAATGCAGAGATACACACGGGATGAAGAAAGAGCCAGAGTCTAAAACCCAGGGTGCTATAAAACATGCTGGTGCAAGGTGATGCCCATAATTTATGTTTTCCCCATAAACTCAAATCCCCATGCGAATTGCAGCTTCAGGCTCACTGTACTCTAAATCATATGGAGGTTGGATGTTTTATCAGCCTTTGTGACTTGTTAGCTTAGTGATGTGTACTTCCTATACTGCAACTTTCAGAGCACTGATCTTCTATAAATTGTCTACACCAAATAAATAAAGGTGTACTTTCTCTTGTGCATGTGAAATATAGGTAGTAGTGCTTGCTGTAGACACATGATCAGTTTACAGAGTAAGAGCCAGGCAAGAGCTATTCACCCTTAGTCACGGGTCAGAAGGACAGCTGCCACACTCCACTGATCCAGTACAAATAATAAATTAAAACCCATCAGATTCCAGATATCTTTTGAACAAGATCTTCAGAGCAAGGGGTGAGACAAGGAACAGTTTTGTCTTGAAAATCTCCTACTGTAGGATAAGAGTCTTGTTCTTTAAGTATACAAAGATCTGCACCCGAGACTTCTGCCTCCAGTTTTTTTCTGTATTGGACAACTGTACCACATTGGGCTTTCTATCTAATCTTAAGAACATCTGATTTGTAACAGGATTGTCTTCCTTCTGGAAAACAGCTGGGCATTTTCTGAGCAGCTTCACTGAATCTGTAACTCTGTATTTGATTAAAAATCTGATAAAAAGTTGACCAAAAACATCCACACAGAGCAATGCCAGAAGCCTTATTTAAAACCAAACAAAACCAACCAAACAAAAAAACCCCTTCAAAACAACAAGCCAACCAGTAAGTGCTAGACACAAAAATTCAAGGCATCTAAACAAGAGAGGCTTTTGAAGGCTTTGGAGCAGTTTCAGAATTTCTACCAGAAAACAAGAGTTAAAACAGATAAGAGAATCCCCTACAACAAATTATCACAGGCAGCCCAGATCTGCAGCTCTCAGGCTTCTCATACTGCATAACTCAAGTTCTGTATAAAACAATACTCAAAATGTCTAAAGATATGAATCAGGTTTCAGTGATCACCTCCCAGCCCCCAGCTGCGTAATCCTTCCCATTCTTGCACTAGCACTGAAACTCTTGATTATGCAGCAAGAAGATTCAATTTGCTAATTGAAACGAAAGATTTTTCACTTTTTCTTCTCAAGTGAGTTTCCTTGTTTAACGTGCTAAAAATAATCTCAGTGAAGACTCTGACAACAAAGCCAGATGCAAGGTAGGAATGTGAATCAAGGTTCCAATGCAAGTAGAGTACAAATTCCTTCTTTTCAGTGGCAGTGAACTAAGAGGAGACGCTGAGTAGCAGAAACCATGCTTGATTTTATCCCTAAGGATAAAATGCCCTGGAGAACTACATCAGCATCATCCAGAAAACACTGGAGACCTAGAAAAATAAAGGGCCTAGAATGTGCATCCGAACAGCTTTACATCTGCCCTACCCTGCAGAAAGCACTCTAAAGGGTTTCAAGAGAGACAGGTTGCTACCTGCTGAAGACAGAAGTTTTAAAGGTCTTACCACAGATTTTAAATAGTAAAAGTCAAACCAGCATAAGGGAAGCAACTGTGGTCAGTGTTACAGGATTCCAGATTGTAACACCTTTCTTTGAGGATATCATTATGGTTTTCAGTTCTTCACTGAATTCTTATTCCAGAAAAGCAGTCTCCTGTAAGAAACACTTTCACCAGTAGAGAAGAAAAATGACACTTCAAAAGATAAAGTTACACTTGCAGATAGCTGTATGTAACCTTAAGGGGTTAAAAACCTAACCTGCTATCACTGACACACACCTTTAGAGCTCCTATGGAGAATTATACTAAAAAGACAGTGGAGAGAGGCTTATAAATCTGATCTCTATACTGATATCATACACTGCATGATCAATTGATTTTATATTGTTTGTTTTTTAAATACAAAATAATTAGCTGAATGAAACCCACAAAGGTTTCTAAGAAAGCCACCTTCGTAACAGCAGTTACTTGGGAACTGCCAAGTTACTGAAAATGCTCCTTTTGTAATTTAAAAACCCTCATTTTGAGTAGCACCAGAAGGAATTTCTGAAGTTGAATCAACAGAACCTCTCATGTATTACTTTACAAAATAGCAAAAACCTTGAGGAAAAAAATTAAGGCAAGTGAACAGAATAGCCCGTGTTGCTATTAACTGGAAAATGAAACAAAAGTGAAATAAAGGTATTCCAAATTATATTTTAGTAGAGTAAAAAAAAATATTTCATAATACTTCTTCTCTTCCAATTTTATAAAGGTATTTTAAAGCCTGATTGTTTGAAAAGTTGCTAGAGGTCCTGGAAACAACAGCCCATCAAGTACCTGCACACAATCCAAATCCCAGGTCTCTCTTCCCAGCTTGCTGTGTGACTACAGCTGAAAGTGAAATATCAAAAATACAATTTATTTCCCCTTGTCCAGTTCAACACTCAATTGTTCAGGTACCACTGGACTGCCTGATTTGTATTAAAAGAGGGTTAATTCAAATCTGGGTTTTTAGAATTATCAGGATTTGTGAGTGTGCCAGCTGATTTGCAGGAGGCAAAACCGGTAACAGCTTCATGAAGGTTTTAATATGAACAGGACATCACCTCAGAAACTTGAGAGCCACAGGTGTTTTTAACCCTTCTGTTTTTTAAAACAGGGTTTTAATAAACATTTACATATACAAAAAAACCCCAAATAATCCCTAAGAACAGGGCCAGAAAGTCTATAATTAAACTTCAACCTTTCTTGACAGCCATTTGCTTAATTTGTTCTTTAAACCGTCATTACATACTTACAATTTTTATGGTCTCCTTAGAGCTTACATTTAAGACTTTAGATTTCAACTGTATTTTGTCAGACTTTCAAATAAAGTACTAAAAATCGAACATCCGTAACAGTACTCACAACATGTATGAATTAAAAAAAACTATTTTTCCATGAAAATTAAAGTGACTTTTTTTTGAAAACCTAACTCATCATCTCTTGAATAAAAATTGGTACAAAACTGAAAGCAATTATTGTTATCAGGTAGCAGACATTCCATTTAACAGTCTTGACAAATACCAACAAAGTAATAGTAACTCTTTTCCCCCACCTCCAAGAAAACAAAAATCCTGGATCTGAAACTCCTCATTCAAAACTTGAAATGTTTGTCAAACAGCAAAGAACTATGGCAAGGAACTATTTGGTCCTCTATGAGATGTGAGAGCACTACATCTTAATGGTTTGGTTGGGGTTTTATTTTGGTTGTTGTGGTGTTTTGGGTTTTTTGTTTATTTTAACTACTTCCTTCAGCTGTTAGAGCACATAGCCTCTGGAGAAAAGAGGAAACACCTTGCTATTACCCAGATTCCTTCCTTTATATCCATCACAGCATTTTGGAATTACTGACAGCTTTGTCTCAAGAGTAGCTGAATATAAGGAACTGTGCCTCTGCACTTCACCATGAAAAGGTCCACACGTATTTCCATTCAAGGGTAGTAATCTATTTTAAAACAAGAATTTATTGTGTTATAGTATAAAGACACTAAACACAAAACAAAGTGTTTTAACAACATGAACATTGACACAAAATAAAAGCAAGATCGTTTCATGCCGATTCTGTAACCATTTCATGTGAGAAATTCCAAATGAAAGAAAAGTTACATACACACAGTCACCCTATGGGAAGGATGGCACCACCTTCATCTAATTCAAGCCCTATTTCAGGACACCATAGCATTGTCAGAATAGTTGCATTATTTTGAGGGCTTGAGTGGTATACAGGCTTTGTCTTTGCCCTCTCTGTATAGGTGAACTTACCCACAGATCTACAAGAGAACCAATGGAGGCATTTCTACTGTAAACTAAAAGACCTGAGGTACATTCTCTTCTAATCTACCTTGCTTAAAAAAAAAAAAACAAAAACAAACTAAATATATTATAGAGGGTATTATTATAGAGCAGCATAAATTTGGTTATTTAACTTCACTGTAGTCCTTGTGATAGCATAAGTCAATAAAATGTATAATGCTCTGCACTACAATGTACATCTCCAACAAAACACATACAGTATGTCATAAAGCTTCTCTGAAACCATGTATTTTAAAGTATGAAAAACCACCATATGAAAAGATACATAAATCTGAGAAGATGCACTTGAACCATTTCTTCAGAGACATTACCTTGTGTCACAATAAGGGCTCTTTCCTGTGGACTACTGGATAGGATCCATTATGTAAACCATTTACACACTGATTTTTTTAAAGATGCATCAATCCTTTCAAACAAAAGAGCAGTTAACACGAATACACAGATTAAGTATCAGATTGCTGCTCTTCTATATGAACTATTTCCAAAAATAACCAGTTTGATTAACACACAAAAATAAAAGTTTACTAAATGAAAGGTTAGGAGCAGAGCTATTTCATTTACTTAAAATTATTATTTTTGGCTCTTAAAAGAAATTTAATTCCATGTCTTAAAGGCTCATTGTGAAAGTATATACACACATCAAATTTATATCCAAAGCTAGACTTTACCATTGAGTTTTAAAGGCCAAGAGATGTTTTCAATACAGTAGAAAAAACAGCAGTTCCTGAAGTATATCATAGCCTCACTTCACTGGAAATATCAGTAATTCAACTGCTGCACAAAATACTTCTCTGAAGCAAACCCATCTGAACTCTATCCACCCTGAGTTAAGCATCTATACTTTTTTTTTTCTTTTTTTTTTTAATGTTTTAAACATTAGGTAACAGAGAAGTATGTACACGGCTATAAAACTTGTCAGTTATCGTACAGCAGTAAGAAAAAAAAGTGTTTTCAGCCAATTTTCTTTTTGCTATTATAGTTATTCATTCTGGGTTGTTGGATATATTTGTTGGTTTGTTTGGGTTTTGGTTTGGGTTTTGGGTTTTTTTTGCTTTTGTTTGTTTTTAAATCAGTAAATTGGTTGATTTAGACATTCATGCATTAATCACTTCAATTATTTCTTTTTGAGTGCAACAATAAGGCAACAGTAAAAAAAAGTATTAGAAATTTGCATATGTGTAAAGGTATTAAGTTTATAAAAGTGCTTCCTAAAAAGACAACCTAATTGCAGTATCAAAATATTACAGAGTGGTGAGAACAACTACTATTTCAAGAAATGTTGCTCCATTAAAAAATGCCAGTCTTATTTTAGGCTTTTTCCCCTTTTTTTTGTGAATAAAAGCCTGGGAAAAAATTAGTATGGCTGCACGGGACAAGCAAGTTAAGAAAATATACTTTAGTCTAAACTTAAATAAGAAGGTCCACACTTTTTTGTCAAAACATTAAGCCTCTGTCAAAAATGTATTTTTTTTTCTTTTTATAGTACAGGATTAAAAGACAAGATGATGCTTACAAGATAAAGAAATAATTTACATGAAAATATCTTCTGACAAAGCTTTTCAATCAAAATATTGTCTTGTAACATTCAAACATGACATATAACAACAAAAGAAACAGTGAATGCAAACAAAAACATTATATGGATTGCTTTCAAACACATAAATAAATGAAATATTGGTGTAGGCAGTAGGGCTCATGCTGATGGCTAGCAGGAAATAACAGTGTGCAATCTATTTGGAAAAAGCTCTAAAGTACAAATTACAAGCCCAATTATGGACTGCAGCAACTTCAGTTATATCACTGCCATCCTCTATCTCCAAAATAAATTCTTGATTAAATCACTCATACCCTAAATTACTCATACCTTTGCTTCAGAGATATGAATAACTATATACAAAAAGTAGTTTTATTTCACCATAGGGATAACATTGTACCTCTCTGCCAATGTCATGTGAAAAACCTTCCATGTCAAAACAATTTGACAGCAGATAAACAATTTAATAAATATGCAATGATCTTATTACAGTCCTTCAGCTAAGCATGTTAACTCATGCTGCTAGTTTTGTGATCACAGTGCATAGAATCCAAATATAAAAGAATGGGGTGGCTTTTAAGGTAATGGTCAATCCCTTGTTTATAATCCAAATATATCCAAAACTTTCATAAGCTCTGTCATGCACCAAACTTTTTTTTTTTTATTTTTTTTTTTTTGTGGCAGGCGCAAAACCATTCCCTGGTACGATGTCCATTGCCGGCAATGGATGCACCAAAACCGCCAAGGATCTCAGTGTTATTGCACAATATATGAAGACCTGGAATTCTTCCAAAAAGCTTAAAATAAAAATAATGGAATTATTCTGACATTTCTGGACACCTGCATTAATACTGTATGACTAATAAAAGCATGTCAGTTGCATGGACTGAACCAGCGATCAACATGCGCCCAGAATGCACACTAGTAAAAATGCAGTCAAAGGAAGTAGTCTTCATTGCCTATAGGTCACTTCCAGTCAAAGGTTAAAGTTCAAAGACTGAATGATCAAAGTGCTCATTTTCTCAGTAGGACTATCTTCTGCTACGAGGATCACAAAACGGTGGCATCAACATGTGTCATCTTTAAGATAAAAGAAGAGTATTTATGGAAAACATATAAACACATTCTAAGTCCAAGTCAGCGAGGTGCTGTACGCAGAAACAATCCCTTGCATAGACAGTAACGTGCAGTCAAAATACAGAGATTGAATAATTCTGAGGTTTTGCTCAGTAATGACTTACTAAAAAGGAGATAACATGAAACACAAAACTTCTAAAATACACACAAAAAGCACAGCAGTATTAGCAAACATTCCATTTAAAGGACAGTAATTTCCACATTCCATACACAGAAAATCATTAGGAAAAAGAAAAGACTAAATATGCTTAACATTTTTTCCCTTAAAGTAAGGCAGGTCTGCATCAGTTACCAAACTGAGAAATCCTTTTACAAGCATACAGCAGTAAGAGCCATCTGAATGGTCCCACCCTGATGCATTCTCAGCCCTCTGTACATTCCTTCATTTATTTCTCAAGAGTAAGTACAAACTACAGCTGGCAAAATTATGCAAAAGTAATAGGCTACCACTGTAAACCTAAAATCTTAAAACATGGAAGTAGCCTACTTGCACTAAATTTTAGATACTGAGATTGGATAGAACATACTAGAAAAATATGTGTATGCTATGCTATCTTTTCTGCATTATGCTCAGAATTAAAGTAATACTTGTCTGTGAAAGCTGTCCCTTTTAAACTCTCTTCCACACACAGACAGACCAGCAGTATATTTGCATCTGGTAACAGTAAATATTAATCTTATTAACAGAAAGCACATATACTGCAAATTTACATTATTTTAAATGCACTTACTCATATCCTTGCACACACAGCCTACTAAGCAGTATTTTCATTGTTTACAGAGGTGGTATGTATAAAGTAGAAGTGAACAATTCTACATTCTCACTGGAAAACATTATATCATCAACATTATTACAGGTTTGAAAAGCTCTTCATTTTGATAGGGGAGCAAAGAACAAAAAAAAAAAAAAAAAAAAAAAAGAAAGATAAGATTCTGAAAATATTGGACAAGGATGCAAGAAAGATAGAACCATGTACTAAAAGTTTAGGCTAAATACCACAATACCACTAATTCAAAAACCCTCAAGCCCCAAAGCAGTAAGGAATTGCTGGTTCAAACCAAACATCATTGCCCCTTTTTTTTTCCCACACAGAAATCTATCTTCCGACAACACTAAAACCAGGTAACAGCTTTGTGAAATCAATTTCATCCTGGATGTCCAAGAAAACTGTATCTGGAAGACTGAAATTCAACATGGAATTCCATGTACAGTTGTAGCAGACATTGGGAAAGGCAGAAAAAAATATTTTTAGCTACCAAAGATCTGGGGTTTTGAACCAGGGCTTGTGAGGATATCAGTCTGTAGCAAACAAGGCTCCTAACTATGCTTATGGAATAAGTTGCTTTTCTGGGGCAGGGATAAAAAGAGAGATCAAAAACTCTGTAATAAAGTAAGTGGACAGACCCACACATTTACATGTCAAAATATATCTCAAAATGCCCCTTTATCCCTCTGTGTTCGTATCAGTTTGCTTTACATCAGCTCACAATCATGCACTACTTGCTCCCAGCTAAATAAATTTCATGTACCTACGGGAAAAAAAATTTCCTTCAAAGGCATATGTTTAAAATGACGACAGACTCCTTCCTTTCTCTTTATAACACAGGGATTCAATTTCACTTAAGAGCTAAGCCAGTCCAATGGCCAGCTGTCAAAAAGAAGGTGCAGAACCTCTTTGCATCTCCCTCCATGTGTTCTGTTCTTAGCACTGGCATTTATTTCACCTAGTGGTTACCCTGGGGCAGCTGCTTTTCTTTCTTGGTTGGGATCGGTTTTTCTCTCCTAATTTACCCAGCCCAAAGTGGTTCAACCACAAGATTTGATACATGACACTTTAGTTGAAGCAGAAAATAAAGATGACAGAATAACCTTTTTCAAGGGCTCTTTTCAGGTCTACATAGGGGTTGAAGTCAGTTCTCTTCCAAAGAGAGGCGGTTAAAATTGGTGGGCTGGCTACACCTCCCACTTTAGTGTAACCCACTATTTCTTCAAATCCATTAAGAAAACACTGAAAATTTAAAGATCATGCCTTGGCAGTCTTGTCATATGTCCAAAGAAAAGAGAAGGAACAAGTGACAGGCAAAATCTGAAGGAAAAGCCCTCTAACATTTAGAGAAGTTTTTGTCCAATAGCTACTGGGTGTGTTTTGTTTTTGTAATGTAAGAATTCAATGGTGAAGAGGGAAAGCCCAATTAATGTTTAATTAAGACCTCCTTTGTAAACAGTATTTTAAAAAGAAGTTTAACAAACAAAAATAAAATGAAGCAAACCAGTACGAGTTATTTAAATGAACTGACTTGCTTTCTCTTGCCTCAAGTTGGCTTCTAGGTTTCTCTGAATTTGAGGGGGGGGAGGGTTCTCTGGCTTCCAGAAAACAGCCACTGTGTAGTTACTCTGAAGTAATTAAATGCTTGGTCAGTGGACTGTAAGCATCTTGATGGTTTTGAGCCATCACAGCAACTTGCAGTCAGATAACCCACATTTCTTTTCATACTCCTCTGGTGTTTTGCTTAACTCGAATTTTATGAGTTAAAAAAAATAAAGTAGCATCTGCAGACTATTCTTGATAGACTTCACTACTGAATCAAACCGAGACAAATACAAATTCAAAGTAGACAGAACATATTTTAATCACAAGCTAATAAATTAAATCTCACTTTTTTCTCTCTGAAAATAACTAGCAAGTGAAAATAAAAATGTTTAATAAAAACTCTGTAAAAACTGCCAATAAAGAAAAATTAGAAATGGAGAAGCAGCAAACACATTACAAGAGTGTGAAAACAAAGTGACTACTGAAAATGTCAAAGTGACTTTGCTAATCTGGTGAAGATGAAAAACCCAGCCTTGCAGGAAATGGTATTATTATACTTGAAGTCAATTTTTAACAACATAATGTACAACCACATGATAAGCAGTGCTGAGTTTCTTAGATGATTAGAGTATGATATGAGAAGCAAAGCTTCATCCTGTTACATTACCATGTATCAAAACCCCACGGGTCTCAAAGTGTTATGAAACTCCCAAGTTTTATTGCTAAGGTATTCACAGGCTTTGAAGAATCTAAGGGTGAATGCTTTGGCATTTACCTCCCCAGTCATTAACTCCCACTGTCTCAAAATACCTGGTCTCACTTCACACAGGAGACAGAACATGACTCGAGGTGGGGAGTTAGTGAAAAGCAGAGGTTGTTTAATGATGGAGCCTGCAGTGAAACACAGTGTTGGGATCAATTCCTCCTGCACCACCCTAACCTACAGTATTACTTGCTCTAACATCCCTTCCCAAAACACATGGGCTTCCAATAATCACCATTTGTATAGTGTTTTCCTAGAGAAAGCAAAGTATTAGACAGAGAGCAGAAAAGCAGATGAAAAGCCCATCTATACCCCCCCCTCCTTCGGTCTTTCCTCACCAACAGAGTGAATAAGAAAAGCTCATACAGCCAAACCCAGCTCTGGGAAGAGGATGACAAATGTTGAGACAGAGGAAAAAAATCCACACTGAATAAAATCAGCACAAAAGAAAAAAAAAGAAAAAGAAGCCACAAAACAACACAACACTAGCACTACAAACACTGTAGTACTATATGTAGCAATTTTACTATGTTGTTGGTTTTTTTATCAAGTACATGTACAATATTACTACTATATTATTATTTGTTCTTAAGAGCTTTTAATTCAACCAGCTGTCCCACATTGGAAATTGTGATTAACAGCAGAAACCTATGAAAAAACATAGCTGTTTACAACTTTATAGGCATATAAAAGGTATATAAATTATACTTCTACATATAGGATTTTTTAAATCACTGTAAAAGCTCTAAGAACATTCTCAACAACAAAAAATCCTGAGTTGAGAGCAAAACCTAGTTTCATTACAGACCTTCCCTAGCCCCAAACTTTAGACTTGTCATGGACTAAGTTTACAAGAGCTTCATATTCAATCCTGAAATTCAAAACATATACAACTGTGCATGTTTTCTTCTTAAATTTTCAGCAGAAATTAAAATTGATTAAAAAAAAAACCCAAACAAATAAAATCACAGCACATTATCTTAGAAACAGCATTTTAATAACTTTTTTTTTTAACTTCTAGGAGAGTTGAAGGCTCTGAATCATTTATCTGACCTTCCTATGTTTTTATCACCTTCAACCTGAAAAAAAAGCTTCAAAATTCCTGATCTCAGTTAAATACTTACCATGATACCACCACTTTGTTTTCTTTGGATTCTTGTTACACGTTCTTACATAAAATGAGTTATCTGGAGGTCGCCTCTGCAACAGAAAAAAAGACCTACAAATAATCAAACAATCCTCATATTGTAATACATGAGCTATTTAACAAGCTTATGAAAGGCCAACATGTGAATGCACTGAAAATGAGGTAAAAGGCAGGGCTGGATCTTCACCAAGAAAAATCTCTTAAGGATCCAGGTAACAATTCTTACTGGAGATTTTTCAAGTAAATAAATAATGAAAAGTACCAAATACTCTAGAGATAGTGAAGGAGTGAAATAAATAAAAACAACCCAGAGAAAGGAACAGCTGTTGTTATAAAGAAAAAATTCCTTTGCAGTTTGGAATCTCACTGATGTATTAGATACAGTTCACATCCATAAGTTTCAGTTTGCAGAGGGCAGAAAAAAAAGAATTTAAACATCTGTATCTGATCAATACTTCATGTTCTTTAGCTTTCTTCATAAGTGTCATTATTATGATAAGCCAAAGTAATAGGACACATTACAAAGCCATTTTTGGAGTGTTTTTCTACCACATACACATAATTAGGACTGCCTAGGATGTGACATAAATAGGCCTGTTTATATAGCACAGATACACAAGCTCTGACAACATCCAGCTTCCACAGATACTCCACTGCAAAAGTCAAAAGTCAAAGGGATTCTCTTTACAATGAAGGTCTAAGCTATCAGTGTCAGTACTCATTTATGATCAAAAAGGCAGCTTAGCACCACTGAACCATTTACTTTCCTGAAAAGAAAATTATAAAGATCACTGAAATAGTGCAGCTACCAACCCTTACAAACATCTAAAGACATTTCAATAGTCACTCTGCACTGCCTTTAGAAAGAGAATCTTTTATAAAGAATTGTCCTAAAACATAACTGAACTTCAGTTAGTACAACTAGAAGGGTTCCATTCATACCTCTTTTCCAGTAATGATATATGAGCAGGTAACTATTAAAACATTTACAAAGTACTTGTAACCACATTTTATTTTGCTGTTCTAGGTTAGCACTTCTGCAGTAGTAGAATATGCAGATGAAGTTATACTTATTTAATAATCTGAGAAATTACAATCTCACTTTGCAAAGCAGAAAACTTTTAACTTTGATGTATTCTACTCCAACAGTGCTAAAAAAACCCATACCTTTTCTTTGCAGCTGGAAAGCATGCTAATAATGCTAAGACAAACAGATTGCACTGAGAGAGCTGGAGACCAGTCTTCCGTTAGAATGGATAAACAGATATGACCATTGCTATAAACGTGAGGATGAACAGGAATATTGTCTCCAGTAAACATGACCTGGAGAAAAAAAAAAAAAAAAAAAAAAAAGGAAAAAAAAACATTTGTAATTTTATTGCCCATGTTTTAGTAAGACTAATGCTTTTGGGAAGAGAATAATAAGAAGTGGTTCTACCATTTTCACTTACACCAAATATTACACTTTACCATGTTAGTTTAATTAATTTTTGGAAGCTATTAATTGAAATGTAAAATAAAACAATGAAAGCCCTAATAGCTAGGTGAAGGTGAAGTTAAATAAGTGGTTAAATGTAGGCTTTTCTTCTATGAATAGTTATACAGTATCAAAAAATGCAAAGGTAAAACTAGAGATCTCAAACTGAACATTTTCTTTCTTGCAGCCTCAGTCTTACATGTCCTAGAATTCAGTTGCCAAGCCAAAACATTGGATTTCAATTTCATAAGCCACAACATTAGACACCAGGAAACACAACAGGTTTCACAAATGAGTACTTCTATAACCCTGGACACAAGAGAAATTAAGTTCTGGACAACTAATCCAAGTTCCAGCATAAAAAGTAAAATGTATTGATCCTATAACTATAAAATAAAGAACTTGTACAACTCGTGTATGTTACTTCCATATAGGAAATACTTTTATACCATTATTTCAAATTAAATTTGTTTATATTTGATATGGGTGGATATGGAAGAGCAGCATTTAAAACCTTAACTCCGCTCTATTAAGAGAGAGTATCACAGTCAAAAAGTTAGAACAGCAATTTTGACAACTATTGATCTTACATCAAGTTTTTTGTCAAACAAAGTTGGCTCAGGACCAGCGGAAGCAGAGTAAAAGTGAAACCTTTATAGCATCATTATCCTCCTGAGCTCCTTATCCACAATAACCACTGTCATCTTTTACGCAATGACATAATAAATCTCTACCACTCATAACCATAATACCCAGAAGCTTCTTAAGTGTTCCCAAAGCTATACAGATTTATGTGTACACATATACATCAAACAATGTACACAACAAACCCACCCTTATCACTGACTGCAAGAAAGAAGCAACACCTCTATCATAAAAGAAACCGAAATTAGAGAGCTAAACCTATGTGCCATGGCAGCAGAAATACTGGATGCATAACCATATTTCACAGGTCATTAAGCTGATATTTCATAAGCACTGAAGAGCATAACTTCATAATCCAGTAATGTATTTCACTTCTAACTAATGTCTTCTTTTTATAGGAACACCAGAACTAGGCATATGGGGTAAGTAAAAGCCTGCCCCCTATAGTAAGGGGTAGAAAACAGCCACGTGATTAAGCAGAAGTGTAATCTGCCAATTCACAGAAAGAGGATTTGCAGGAGAGAAAATTGATTCAGAGGTTTGTAATACAGAATGCACTTACTGCACAGCATTTTCATAACAGAAATTCTAGCCACCTATAATCAAGTATCCAGAAGTTAAATTCTTAATTGTTTCCTGTGCTAAAAATCACTGTGTGTGTATATATATGTGTGTGTGTGTATATATATATATATATATATATATATATATAATTTTCTGATTTACCATATATTGCACAAAGCTACACACACAAGTTGGGTAATGAGTACAAACAGCACCTGCTTGGAACCAAATGAAAAGGGGTTACTCTCCTATGAGTTCACTGCAAATCTCTTAGGGTGCAGAAGTAGATGTGGCCAGTTTGTTCCTTAAAACCAAAGACTGAAAACTCAGCATTCCAGTTTTTATTATAGTACCTAAAAATATGTAAGGTTTATGGTTTAAGTGTCTCTCATAGCCCCATGCTTTGGTTTCAACACCAATTAGAAAAGTGCCAGAGACCACTCCTGGAACTTTGAGCTGAAAGAGATGGGACAGAAACTTAGGTACTCTTGCTTTTCTTCTTCCTTTTTCAGAAGGTTGGGGTTGGTAGCCAAAAACTACTCTTAGTAGCCACGTTTTTTCAACATTGCCCTCAGGTAACGGAGGGATGGACATACAGAGCTCATTTTGTAGCCTAGTAGCACTGCTGCCCCTTCAGGTCTTTATGACACTTTAGTTATCACTAGGTTTGCAGACCTCTCAAAAAAAATATCATGCATCTGTGAGAATCCCTACCACAAGGACAGCATTTCCCTAACTGTATTAGGCAGCAGAGAAGACTCAATATGCTTAAAAACAAACCACAAAATAAAGTGTCAGTCAAAAAGAGAGGGGACAAAACAGTTTGTTGTTTCTTCTACTCCTACACTTCAGTAAAAAGGACTTTCCTACTTAACCCTGTGTTGCTCTTTCAAATGATATGAGTAACAACCTCAAAGAAGCCTCCAGTTTATACTGCTCTTTTGTCTTCTATGAAACCAAGTAAACAGTCACAGCACTGTACCTCATTGCAGTCATTTTTAAAAGAAAGAGCATCTGGACCACGTGTTTAATGGAAATTAACTAAACCTCACATTAGGATATGTGGATGATACTAATATTCAGTATGTGTCATGCACCTATAAACTAAAGGTAGCATTATGCAAGTAGCAAGAAAGCAGTTACCTGAGGCGAATCAAAAGGATACCGACTACTGAACTTAAATAGAAGCTGAAATTTTTCCCCTTCATATAGTGTTCCTGGAGCACCTTCCATGTCTACAATCCATCTAAGGAATGGGGAAAAAGTTGTTAGTATTGTGGAGTGACAAACTGTAATTTTACTCCTGCACAGGAGTAATTAAATCTATTATCAATCACAGATAAATCTTCTACACTCTCCATTAGTATCATAGCTATCCCCAAACTCAGTAACACACCAAGCCCACATTTGAAAAAAAACAAGCTTGGTATTTTACATACAGGCATTGATATAGTGCTACAAATTATACAAGTGATTATGGCTTGAACTCAAGACAGAACTATCAGCTCTGTAAGACAAGAAAGCTGAAACAAGAAACCTGTTACAACAAACATAAAAAGAGAAGGGAAACAAACTAACACCCATTCCCTTTCATGTCTTACTTTCCTGCTATGGGATTAATCAATAAAGTTTAAGATAAAGTCTGTATCCAAAGGGGAAGGGCAATGCTCCCTTCAATGCACTTACACCTGTGAATAACTCAGAAAATAAATGGCATATAACCTGGCAGGTAGCAGAAACAAAACAAAAAAATTTAGTATATAAGAGGAAAAGGTCACAGACAATTAAAACCAGAACAAAATAATGCTTTGCAACTCGGTAATAAAAGCAACACCTCAATACTTCACAGTATTCTTCCTCCTCTGTTTCTGCTCCTTGTGCCATAACAGAATGGAAGTAACTGACAGGTAGAGTTGAAGGATGTGGGCATGTTGGGTGTAGGTTTTTTGTTGATGGTGGGTTTGGGTTGGGCTGTTGGGGTTTTCTTAATCCAGTCAAAAATAGATGCTTTGCATGTTGCTCAACATATAGAGCCAGGCCCTGCTACCAAACTTCTGGAATTCTGTTATTGATCACTTAATACCATACTTTGCAGCATCACTTCCCCATTTTTCTCTTTCACCCTTGACTGAATTCTACAGATTTGAGCAATATAATAAATATTCAGCAAGCAAGTACAGAAAGCTCAGATAAGATTTATATTAGATTGAAGTGAGGTTTTTCAAACAGGAACATGTACAGAAATATCAACATCTTGTACAGCTGGCAGTCTGATGACCCTATTCCAAACCTCTCCATCCTCCTGTCATATACATTCTATCCACGTATTTAAGCCATGCACACTTTTTATCTTCCCCTCTAATACTCTCTCGTTTTGTTTTTTTTATTTCTGGAAAAAAATTGCTTCCCTACAAAACTCCTAGCTGTCACACTCTTCAGGAGGAATGCATCTTCAACAGTAGCATGATGGTGGCTGTATTAGTGATCCATATTTTAATTTTGTGACATATCTTTCAATTTAATCTACCTGCATTTCAGACCACCTTTCTTCTTATGCTTTTTGCCTTTACATTTAAACACATACTGCACCAACACTCTTCAGATTTATTAGTCCTTGTGATTCAGAACCTTTGAAGTTTATAAAAAAAAAAACACAACACCAATTTGAAGTTTATAAACTAGTTTCAATCTATTAAGTAGAAGACAACTCTGCCTGGACATCGTTCCTTTCATGGCCAAAGAATCACTAAAACCCATCTTTCCTGTATGTTTCAGGCATCTCAAATTTCTAATCCTTTTGTATTTAAAATTGATGACTGAGCATTTCAAATGACCCATTTACACTACGGGATCCAATTATTTTATTCAACATCTTTCAAAACCATGCTGGTACTGCTATCAGCATGATCTTTATCGTACCAGTTCAAAATGTTAACTCAGAAAATGTTAGTTTGCATCAAAAAACTTCAAAAAGAAAATATTCCTGTGACATAAGTTTCTTAAACAGTGACAATTCCAAAATCTAGCATGACAGTAAACAAGTTTTTATTTATACAGTATTGAAAAGTATAAGTATTTTTACATCACAGGGAAAAAATGCATTATTCTGGGAACAGAGACATCCTAGAAAAATGGAAATCCACAAACAGAAAACAAAACCATCAGACTTATTTCCTTTTCCACCTCTTCATCTGCTGTAATCTTTCACTTAATAGCTGTTTTTTGTTTATTGAAAAATACTTGAAATGTAAGTTTGAGTCCTTCCCTCAGAAAATTTAGGTATTTGATTCCCAAAGAAAAAACAAAGAAAAGCAAGAAACATAAGCTGTAATTCAACAGTTGTACAGCAGTTTATTACTTGTACCAAATTCTGAAAAGTGATATGTCTGTGTGGTTTAGTCAAATTCATCTGCATGAAGTATCACAAGACCTAGAATCATTTAAAAAGAGAGAACAGTTTTTAACTCAGTATACCCAAGGCTCAGAAAAGCCTCATGTAATTTGGTCTGAGCTCCACCACCAAAAATGCAGATATGAAGCAACATCAGAAGGTAGCTCTATGTTTGCACTGAGGACCATCAACCAACAACAGAATTCAGAACATGCAGCCTGAAATTCATGCTTTCATAAATGTTTTAATTGAAGAATTTTTTAAGAATTTAAGATTTTTTTAACATTTCTCCAAAATTAAATGAAGAAAATTTTCTAACAGAAATGCCAATGCAGTCTAAATCTTCTCAGTTTCAGTCAATTAAAGAAACAGGAAATTATTTCCTTAAATATAAGGAAAAACATCTGTCTGTTCCAATGGACAGAACACAGAATATTCAACTATGTTTCTCTTTCCATTTTGCTCATTACCAGCAGTTCTTAATACTTCAATAACCTTTTCCTTTAAGATGCTTCCTCCACTTTCCATTGCAGAAAGAAGGTAATGGAAATTAACAGCTACAAAATATACTCAACACAAATAATGCAAAAGCTCTAAGACAGATACTCCATTATTTCAATAAATTTAAAGGGATTTCAGAAGTGAGTAGCTCTGAGAGACTGTTAAATTGTTTTACTTTAAGATACGGAGAAGCTCTTACCAGCTGACATTGTTAGACAGTTAAATGCCCAATAAAAATTTAATTAATTCACTATCCAGTTCCTGAGAGCATCCAGCATGTTACTGCGAGACACTCATTAAACAGAACAATGTTTAAGTCCCTAGAATTAAAACAAGACTTCAGGATGCTCCTTGGAATAAATGGTGGAAGTGGCATGCAGAGGATTTTTCATTACTTATATTTTTCAGCTTGACAGCAAAAATAAAACGGTACATTTACTTACTGTGTAATTGAATTTTGTACACTCTTTTCATTTAGAGTCATTCCTGGAGGTGGATCATTTTGCAATGCCAATAGTTCTTTTTGTAATCGTTTCTATAAAGAAAATGAACTTTAATTAACATTTTATATATTCTATACAACAATAAACATGTACATTTCATCAATTATTGAAAGGTAAAAGGAGTTTTATTAAAAAATTTAAATACACAGTGAATCTGAAAGATGAGAAAGAGGGAAGACTTATCTCCTAGAAATTAAAATGAGAAGTCACAGGCAAAAAAAAAAATTATACTCCTTAAACCTAATTTTTTGGTAAAATTCAACAGCATCTACATTTGCAACACATTTGGACCTTGGCTCTTTTCTCTAGGAAGCATCCTTTCAGTCTACTACACTCTCAGTCATTCTTTTAGTCATCTCATCAGTGTCATCGGTGCAAAAATATTGTCTTGGACTGCTTTGCAGCTTTTCTGTTCTCACATATAATATTTACAGTTCTTTCTAAAAACAAACAAACAAAGAAACCAGCCAGTAGCCCAAGGAGAAAAAATTAATTTAGGATGTGTACTTGAGCAGCAGAGAACCAGGGAAGTTCTTTGTTCCTCTGATCTAAAATGTCCACTGACCTTGCCATGGAGGTCTGTCCATTACAAAGTATACACAGAGACAAGACACGGCTTCTCATCGCCCTCAATATAACGTATGTTAAAATCCAAAAAATTTACCCCAGAGAAATAACAGGAGATACTTTGGATCAAAAGTAACAAAGTAAACAAAACTGTATTTATAAAGACAAGAAAGAAATCATTATTTCCAAGTTAGTCACTTCAAACAAGTGCCAAGGTAAGTTCAGCCTGACCTCTATCTGCAACTCCGGGTGAGGATAGCAATTTAAAAAAAAAGCAACATTCATGTCTTTTCCATATAAAGCTGAAAAGAGCCAATTCTGTAGAAAATGGGTATGCTACCTGCTTATTAAGCCAAAAAAACTCAGTAACACAAGTTCTCCAGAAAAGCAAGCCTGTAACACTGCTGATGTTGTAATGAAAAGAAAATAGGCTTTTGCAAAGAAATTTATCACTGAAATAAGGGAATTCACAAAGAAAACCTTACTATGATTATCTATCATGCATAGGCAATGCCAGTTTAATTCTGATTAATGGTAAGTTCCTAGTCACAGCTCCACACTGAAAAGGTAAATGCAGAGGTCAAGAAAACCACAGACTTGTGCTTTATTCAGAGCAATGTTCCAAACAGAACAATGGTGTTATTTCCTTCAGCCTTACTGTAACTGCTCTAACCCTATACTTATCCAAGTATTGTAAAATATTTCTTCCTTCTACCCAGTCTAAATCTATCTTCTTTTAGCTTAAGACCACTACCCCTATCCTACTGGTTTTATTCTCTCCAGCTCTACTGACTAGCTTGGATAACTTCCTTTAAAGAACAAAAATACCATTTCATATTAAAGTTCTAGATTTCTCCAGCCCTCATAAATGACAGTAACTCTGAAAGTGTTAGACAGCTCCGGGGGAAAAAAATGCTTTTAAATATTTCATAAGTATTACTCTAGCCACTACAGTCTAAAGATGGACCGTATCTTTGCAAGGCAAAGTCCTTGCACAAAGAGAATTACCAGCCAGTGAACCAACTGACACACATATTAAGATGTGATGCTTTTGAGAATTTGAGTCCCTTGCTCAGGTTTTTTCCCAACTGGAATAAAAATATACTAATTTATTTTACAACTCTCTACTATTCCATTAACCATGCCATACAAGTTAATCATAACTGATTTGATAAGTATAGCTGGCTATTTTTAATAGGCATTTTCACAATTTGGTTTGTTCCATCCAGCAACTCAATTATGTCTGTACAAATTAATGAACAGTTGCCTACAGACCTTTTCCAAGAGACACCCAAGAGTACTCTACAGCAATTGTAGCAGAACTGTAGAAAGCATCATGGCCTACTAACCAGAATTCATTCAAATATTGAAAAATCATTTTAACAGAGGGGCTAAGATGTAGAAAATTGTCTTTTAATCCACCTCTCTGGTCTGTGTACCCCAGTGTTTGACTTTCCTCACAATGTAAAATTTCTTTTGTATCTTATTGGAATAGCTCATGTTCCAATTCATCTTTCTGGCCAACTTGTCTTCCCACTGTGGCTGTTTTCCCTAGGATCCTCCCAGTAGGTTTCTTAAGGCTGAATAAATCCAGTCAGACTCTCCTGTGTCACGTAGTTTGGCCCCAAACCATCTTGGTGGCCATCTGTTGGACTCACTCCAGTAAATCAATGTCTCCCTTGTACTGGGGTTCCCTTAAGACAGTGCTCAAGTGTCAAGAGAGGTGAGAAGAATCACT
Organism: Heliangelus exortis; assembly: GCF_036169615.1. Taxonomy (NCBI): domain Eukaryota; kingdom Metazoa; phylum Chordata; class Aves; order Apodiformes; family Trochilidae; genus Heliangelus; species Heliangelus exortis. The sequence goes on from NC_092423.1 coordinate 119,610,063, forward strand.
TTCCTTAAACTGATACACACACGGATGAATATGCAGTTAGGGATATTCAGAAAATCTGATCTGAGAGATACTGTGCAAAGAACCCTTTTTTTTTCTTCCTCTCCCCCATATCACAACTTAAAATAAGTTGTCTTAGGTTGTGTCTCATTAATACACAAAACTGGATTATCAGGGGCCAATCCTAGTTGGAAATTAATAAATCTCTCCCTTAAATGAAGTCTCTGAAGACCAGATTCCAAGTATTATAACGGAAGTGAGATTCTGGATAGCAGAGTAACTCAGAAAACATCACAAGTTTAAATATAACATCTTGAATTTAATTCCTCTTTGGTATTTAACAATATTTGTACTACCTGACCAAAGAGTACACTAATTTTCTCAGAGTAACACTAAGCATAAAGAGTACTGCAACACCCTGCACAAATCCAGAGGCAAGCACTGCCAGCTTCAAGATGATAATTGAGTTATGTGCTTATAAAAAAAATATTACTCTGATATACCAAGCCCACACACATTCCACACAAAAGGCAGGTTGCAACTTCAGGTTCCTTAAATTAAGCATTTGAAAAATAATGGTTTTAGTGGAAGAAAAGTCTTCCTTGTATGTGACAGCCTGGAATACAGAAAACTATTTTTCTGGCACAAAATTCTTGGGAATAAGCAGCGACATACATAGCAGGACAAAGTGTAATGGATTAACACCTTTCACACAATTTTAACCATCTCATTTGCAGAATCTTATAAACCTACAACTTGAATACACCTCAGGAAAGTCACCTCTCCATGTTCCAAACACAAGGATGGATCCAAGATTCTTAAAATATCCTTGTAGTTAAAAGCCTCTAAGATTTTCCACATAATCCTATCACTTGTTTTTATAATTGGAAGAATTTTCTTCACAGTAAGAGATCTAGATGAGTTGAATAAATTGTCAAATTACTTCTCTCACTCTTCATGGATACAGAATGTAATTCCTTTACTTATTTCAACTTACTTCTCTTCAAATAGAACACAATTATTTGAACACATGCACCACACTCCCTCAAGTCTCATTTCTGCTGGCCTCCAGTTAGCTTCTTAAATTTGTATTTATATATATAAAGAAGAATGTTTAATAGCTATAGTTAATGAATAACCATATGCTAGACTACCTTTTTGCTGATCCTCCCTACCTTTTTATCTTTCTCTACTGAACTTTATGTTTTCAGTTCTTAAGCCTTGTCCACTTGTCACATAGATATTTTGTAAGAACATTATGAAGACAGACTGACATCGTTGGGGTTATTCAGTCTGGAGAAGAGACCTTATCGTAGCCTTCCAGTATCTCAAGGGGGTCTACAAGAAAGCTGGTGAGGGATTTTTTAGGATGTCAGGTAGTGATGGGATATGGGGGAATGGATTCAAACTAGAGGAGGGAAATTTAGACTACATATCAGGAAGAAGTTCTTCACCACGAAGGTGGTGAAATACTGGAACAGGTTGCCCAGAGAGGTGGTGGAAGCCCCATCCCTGGAAGTTTTTAAGGCCAGGCTGGATGGGGCTCTGAGCAACCTGATCTAGTGGGAGGTGTCCCAGCCCATGGCAGAGGGTTTGGAACTAGATGATCTTAAAAGTCCCTTTCAACCCTAAAAAAATGTATGATTCTATGATTATCCAAGTCATCCTAATCATCCAAGCCACTTTCAGAAAGCATGAAAGCCAACACATATTGCCCTCAAAAAATCCTTTGGTAAGTCCACTCAGCTTGACAGAATTCAAACACCCTAAATAAACCAGACATGTAGCTGAATGAAACAAGAGTAATTAGTTAATCATAATGAAAAAGAAGAATCTACATTTATTTATACCACGTTTTTTGTGTGTGCTTATTCACATATCACACTAGACCGGCCATAAATATTTTTACCATCAGAATATAACTACTGTTCCTCCTTCCAAACAGCCTTTGCTCAGTAAGAGGTGGAAATCATGCTAGTTCAATCTGATTCTTTTGAAATCCATTTTGGCTACTTTTTACCTACATACTCACAAAATAATTTTCTATTATATCCTATAGTTATCAGAGACTACTATTCAGCCCAACAACTTCCAGAAGCTACCCTTTCAAACAACAGAAGAAGAATAAAAACAGTATTTATCATCTGGATACTCAGTCAAAATAACTGTCAAAGAACTCAATCAGTTGTTTAAGCACTTTAAAAAGCCCCAAACCAATCTACACAGTTAGAACCTAGAGACTGACAAAATATCCAGCACCTAAAAGATACTGAATCTGTCCTTTTTGTTTGGTGTGATTTACTGCTGCTTCACTGTTAAGTATTTGTGTCATCTATTCTTTGTTTCCCTTTTCTATATATATACATCCCTTTTTATTCATCTTTCTAGTGATTTTAAAAAACCTTCCTTGATGCTTTTCAAATCTACTAATTTAAAACCCTTATATGCTTCTTGCTTTCATACTGAGCTCCAGCAGCATATTTCTTTTCATTCTTCTACTTCGTACAAAGTCTTTTCAACCTTCAAACCACTAAAGAGCTCCTCATATGACCATAATGACTTTTCCTACAGACGGAGCTTGCCATTGTGAATTACCTGCAAATAGTTTTCTTCCAGGAACTTGTAGCCTTTCACCACTCTTAATAATCACAAGTACTTTTTTATTTACAGATCTCTGGCTATGTTAAGACATATTTAAAGTCAATGCATATTTAAAGCCAATACCATCATTACTCTTGGGTTTTTTTCTTACCATGAGGCAAGAATACAATTTTTTAAAATTAGTTAGTCAAGTTCCATTTAGCCTCTCAATCAACTCCTTTATATCAAAATACAAGCTAGTGAAGCTGCTCTCCCAGCAGCCTCCAAACGGATGTTCTCTATACTTTGATATGCTCTTGGGAGCTGTGCTTGCTGTACTGTTCTTTTGATATCACAAGACCATCTCTCTCATGTTTCTGCTAATCCATCATAAGATTTCAGAGAGAAGCTCCCTTCCTGCTTGTCCACTTTCTATTTACAAGGCTGCAAAAGAAAACACGAAAAACAATCATAGAGTTATTTACATAAAGGGGGAAAACTGAAAGATTAACAAGCCATCTTAATTTGATCTTGTCCTTAGTTTTCAGAGAGGATTTTATGCTCCAATATTATTTTAAAACCACTTCCAAGTAAACCAAAACTAAAAAGTATGAAATTGGTAAAAGCAATCACTATGTAGAGGTAAGTCAGGACAGCAGTGTAGGAAGATCAAAAGCACAGAAATGGGCAACACCAGAGTCTTTCACCTAAAGAAATAATCAACTGCAAATGGCAGAGTAGTGATATAACCAGTAGTTTACACCATTTTCAAAAAGCTGAAAATCTTTGAAACAAGAGTGCTTCATTTGCCTACCTCTACAGGCAAGGATAATTCAAGGATGAAATCAAAGAACACAGCTTAATGCTGAGTGAAACGTCAGTTCCAAAAGAAAGTTTATTCAAGTAGTTGAGACATGACTGACATAGCAATGGCTTGTGTTCTGTTGCTAATTCTGTCAAATAGGATTTGTGCAACCCCTTCAGTTATCCTCCACAGATTTTCTCATGTGTCAAGCTCATAAGACTTTTCAAAGCATACGGAGCAAAGAACACAAAATTAACTGGATGTCAGTGGAGTCCATTCCTGCTGGCTCCTCAGACAGCTCACAACCACCTGAATAATTTTGATTCTGATAGGTGGCACTCCCTGTCTGTCGTGGTTCAAGTTAAATAGATCTCTGAAGGCAATCTCTCTAGCATCGCTGCTAAGCAAAAATACACACTCTTCTTTCTCCAGACTGCTACACATCTGAGTTGGCTGCCTCTAAAACGGGTGTGGTAACATCTCAAATGCCACAACTAAATTCTTAGTTGTGTTGATTTCCTGGTGAATAACAAAGCAGAAGGCAGGACAGAAGCATATAAAAAAGATGCAATGGGCGAAAAGGGGGAGAGGGTAGCAGTTTAGGACAGGAAGAGGCAACCTGAATTTTACATTTCAGAATGCATCTCCTAGAAACAGTTGGTTTGGTTACTGTGCACCATTAAGCTAAATGTAATATATCACATAAACACTTATTAACAGATACATAATTATTTCACTGGTCTCTGTGTTCCTGTCAGCTACCTTAAAAGGCAACAAACTCTATTCCTTTACTGAAAGACTGCTCAGGCATTGGAACAGGCTGCCAAGGAAATGGTGGTGTCACCATCCCTGGAGGTGTTCAAAAAATGCATGGATGTAGCACTTCAGAACATGGTTTAATTGGCACAGTGGTGATGGGGTGACAGCTGAACTTTATGATCTCAGAGGTCTTTTCCAACCTCTATGATTTTATGATTAAGCATGTATGACAAAATCATCATCACATTTCCCCAAACCAGGGATCTTTTTTTTTCTGATTCTACCACAAACAAGATCATCCATGGACAGACAGGTAGACAGATTTTACTACAGTTCCCCACAGATCAACAACACAGTCAAAATTATTTTCCTCCCCCACAAAGAAAACTTATGTAGCTTTTGTAGGCATGTGAAAAACACATTTCTCAGTGCTTTTAAAATGGAGGATCACACTATTGGGTGTCTGTTTCCAGTTCTAAGCCCATTCTCAGAACTTTTACAACAGCTTTGCCCCTCCCTAGGAAAACTGGAGCCTAGAGAGTTAAAGTTTAACAAAGCTACATGCAAACAAAAACATGTGCAGTGAAAAAGTAAGGCACTCTTAGTTATAGGGTACACTACCAAGTACCAATTAAGTGCACGTAGCTGAGAGCAATTAAGATAACCAATTAATCTAGTTTCAGTCAATGTATCATACTTCAAAATTGGAATGGACAAAACCCAAATCTACTGTCACACAGGGGCTCTGCTGATGAGCAGTAAAATATTAACACCATAATCCAATCAAGTTCGATTGTGTGCCTATACTCTTGGCTTTGTATCTATCTTCCTAGAGCTGAAAAGACAATCTTTATAAAGGTAAATGATACAATGAAAATAAAGTTGAGGAAAGATCAATGCATACATTCAACTACCTTATATCTGCATTTGTGATATATTCCACTTTCTGGTGTTTCAAGAACACTGCATGAGATATGCAATGTCTTAAATAGATAACATTAAATGAGTAAACCAAATTATGACCTAGTGCTTTACCTATGTACAATCCTTAATATCGACTTTCATAGTTTATTTTAGATACTTCCCTTTTTTTTAAGAGAAAGAAAAGGAGGGAAAGAAAAGCTGAGCTGATTAGACCAAAAGGAGATTCAGTACAAGACAGGATATATTAAGGTCAGTGCTAAGAGTATGATAAAAGCCAGCTGGGGGAAAGCAATTTTTCTCTACCACTACAGCACAACCTTACCAGTAGAACAAAAAGTGGAAATGGGAAAGCAGCTGCCATTTATTTCTTGCAGAGGAAACGTTCCATCACTTTTACCACTAACACAAGCAGTGATGGGTGATAAAGCTGGAATGTGGTGGCCTTTTCACTTGCAGTGGCAGAGACTCTACTAGGCATGCTTAGTTAGGGAGTACCATGAGGATATGAAAAAACTGAAAAATGGAACAGCAACCTCATAGACTAGGAAGCATACGTGTCCATAACAGCTGCACCTGAATTTTGTTAGAAACCTTCTGTTTCTATGCACTCACACTCCCTTTATTGTGATGATGTAAGAAAGGAGAAGCCTTCCAAGGCCAAGCCTTCCTAGACGCTGTAAACTGAAATCTTAATCTGGTTTGGAGATCAAAGAGGAAGAAAACTTAACTCGTAAATAGCTAAAAGTTAAAAATTAATCCCACAGGGCTCTTGTTTTATGCTGGCAAAGCTGCTGCACCCTAGGGAGACCTAAAAATATTTCTTCAGTATCTCCTGATGATTCTCTTCCACACCCAACCACTGAAATGTTCACAGTAAACTCAGTTAACACAAAAGTACTGTCAGTCCCATGATGAAGTCCTGGCAAAGAATTCACATTTCCCTTACTAGCTGCAGGCTGTCACCTCCTCCCCCACTCAAGTTACAAAATGTAACACCAAAAAAACCCACATACTTTCTGTTCTGAAGAGGTTTTTGCATGCAGGAGACTGATTTTTTCCACACCTTTCCCCACTGAATGGAGGCAAACAGCAACCTTGTACCAGAACAGTTGTTGGTAACAGGTTGTTGTTGCTAACAGGCTGCACCAGTCCTGTTACATCACCACCATGTTGTTCCATAAGAAAAACTTATTACTAGTCTGCTAGTAAAACCTACTAGCCTGAGAGAGTAAAGCCAGCAGCTACTCTATTTTTAGCATTTTGGTTCTAAATGGTTCTTCCATTCACACAGTTCTTACTGAAAAGTATCTCAGAATATGAATGTCTAAACACTCAGTAGATAGTTCTGCTTTTCAAAAAAAAAAAAAAAAACAAAACCAAAAACCACCTCTCCTACAGAAAGAAAAAAAAAATTAACAGTGTAAGTATTGCTGGAACTGACTGTATATTGTTCTCTAATTAAAAACTGAACTTTAAATATCAAAAAGCTCTCAAACAGAAAATAAACAAGGTAAAGATTAAAAACAGTGACATTTAACAAAAAATTACCTGCTACAGCTGACCTTGTTACTTAAGAAAGCTAAGGAAGAGATTAAATAGACAGTTCCTACAAGTTAAAAAAAATCATCTGTTTCCTAATCAGTCAGGTCATTCACAAAAGCCCCAGCAGAATGTCAAAATCATTTGGCCCAGACTCCCAAACTCACAAGCCATCAAGATACTTGATTATCCCAACCCTGGGTGAATTTTTCCTCATCAGTGTTCTTAAGGTAAGATTTAATCAACGCCCAGGGGGAGAAAGAAAGATAATTGAGTGGATGTGCCCAATTAAAGCTTCAGTAGGACACATAACAAAACAGCTTCACAAAATAATCTGTTCAGAGAAAATACTGGGATTTAAATTTCAAGAATTTTTTTTAGCTTTATCTATTTTTGGCTGAATATCAGGTTTTCAATCTGTACTGAGAATACAGAAGGAGCTTAGTCTCCTCCTTCTAATTTCTAATAAAACATGTTAACATCTGTCAACCCAGTTCTAATGTTGTTTTCCCAGGCCAATCCATACTTTGAGTCCTGCATGTCAGACATTTTGTACATTCCTCTCTTTTTAAAGGAATGAAAAAGTAATACTTGAATCTTTCAATGAGTTACTTACAAATAAGTTTTGACGACTAATCTTTTGGTCTTCTGACTATTAAACATTTCATTAAAAGTTATGGACTGGGAAGGTGGAAGGAAGGCTCATTTATTTTTCAGTTTGATACCAGAATACTATCCTCATATGCTCCTATATATTCTAAAATATTTGATAGGAATGAGGTCAAAGCAGCACAGTCCGCTTCTAAAGAGATTAATATACTTGACATAAATTCACCTTTAAGACACAAGATGAATCTGAAATCAGAACTGCAGCATAATTAAAGATAAACCATATATATAAACCATATAACTAAAGGTAAACACAAGCACCATTCTGTACTCCACAGCTTGAAAAGCTTTTTGCTAGATAATCGAATTTTTTACTACGGGCCTGTCATTTTAAAGCAAATTAAGTGAAATCCACTAATGAAGAAAAAATTTAAACTGACAGCTAGTCATCTGCTTTATAAATGAAGTCTTTAAAATCTAGCAATGCTCAGCACAAGCCTCACATGATCCTAAAAAGTCAAGCACAAATAATTTTATCTTTTAGCAACAAGAGTCTGACATTATTTGAACTGCTTCAGTTAAAGAATTAACATAATAGCACTGGCTGGCACAGTAAGGACAACCACATGTCTACCAGGGAATTCCTCATACTTACAAAAACCATTCTGAAAGTTGATAACAAAGATCTTTATTCTGACCAACAGTCTTTTGAAAAGAAAAGGGGCAAAATGTTGGAAGCTGCAAACTGTAACAAAGCTTAAAACAAATCATCAAATCTGCGTCCCTAAATATTATCGGGATGGAATTTCTAGTTTAGGCAATCCCAGTCCATTCAGCTTCCTCGTCCCTTCTCATTACTGGCCAACTATTTCTGACCAAGAAGAAATCTATGTGAACAAGTAGCATCAAAATCTATGAAGTATTTTATTCCAGCAAACTTCTAGCGACAGTACTTGCTATACTCTAGTAAATTATTATCAACATTTATTGATATGCATAACCAACTTTTTTCTCAGGACTGATCAAGCAGTATTTTTAATTAAGTTCAATAAAAAATATAAACAACTTTGTATTTGTAATCACCCAGGGAGAAACAGAATCATTTTTAATAATGTGTATGAAAGGATGAATCACTAGCATTCTCAACCAGAGAATTTCATCAGAAGAAATTCTTTCATCAGAAATTTTTCATCAGAAATCAGGTATTTCAAATTCTTCTTCTACCACTATTAACTTCTATCCTTTCTTTTCTAACAGGCTAATACTGCTCCCAAGGAGGCAAATGAGGTTTCCTCTTTTCTTTCCCTGCCACCCCAGATTGATACCCGTTTTTCATTCCAATGATTAAGGTCACCTCGGAGAAAAAAATAAAACCAAAGAAAAAAAAACACAAAGGCCACCACAGATTCCAGAATCATTCTACCAGGCAGAAGGCAAATTACCTGACCTTCATCCTATCACTAAAGCTTGCTTATTGTCTCTTTTTATTCTAAAACATTTAACTTACTTATTTTTATTTTAATAAATGAAGTTGTAACAGGCTTAAATGAATAGCAATATTGTCTTGCTTTCAAAAGGCAAAAATCTAATCCCCAGCTCTGCTACAGTCCTTCACTCCTTCAAAACCATGCAAGATGAACAAAACTTTTGGCTCCAAGTAAATTATATTTATCATCCTCTTCCCCAGTGGAAACTTTAGCCTGTAAGCTCCATGAAAGCTAGTGGCTTGGCTATAAACCAAGGCTACATAAGAGACATGATCATTATATCAAACATACCTGCATTTGTTGAACACAACAATAACTATGGCTAAGCTCAATGGAAGTCGTGCCTTTTCTCTTTCCTATTAACAGGGGTAATTTAATCACATAATCTCCAGGAGTATTCACCAGTACAGACTACACTCATACATTATAAAGATCCTTTAGTCTGGAAGTCTTAGCTCAGTAGTATTTAAGCAAACAATTAAAGAAAGTGCCTAAATACCAAGTTTTGCACATTGTTTGAGCTAAGCTGCTTTAGCTTATTAATTACAAACTCACAAGAGCTTTCCAAGGGAGCAGCTTAGCAAGACAACATTCCCTGGGTTTTGCAGATATATTGTTTTCCCCTTTCCCCTTCTCAGAGATTGAATAGCTAGGCCTAAAATCAAGTACAAGACATCAAAAAATCCTGAGAAGAAAATATGTAAAATCAACTGGAATACCTATTCTTTACAAAAAGTACCTCTTTGCTCCTATTTTCCTGATTAAAACCATACACATACCCATAAGATAAACATTCAGTGTGACTGCTTGAAAGCATTTATCAGTTTCTATATTTCAGCTATACAGGTGCTCTACTTGGAAAAAAGATCCACTGGTAATGCCCAGGGACACTGGTTTCAGTAAACTTGTCTACGTTTTTCAGAAGTAAATTCTTACATTGTAGCTCAAAAGTTGTGCAGTCACAGCAAAATGTTTCTCAAAATTCTATTTACACAGATACAAAAAAAAAAAAAAAAAAAAAAAAAAGCAAGTGTGACTCTTTAGAGTCTAAAGCCATAACTTTTATTTATCTTTATCTTTTTATCTTTTATTTATCTTTACTGACTTAAAGACTATTAATTTTAAACTCCACTTGATATTCAACTCAGTTTCAGAAGTTTATTAAATAAACAAAAAAACCACCCAAGATTAAACCACTCATCTTGGTAAAAAAACTATAAATTTTGCATTTGTCTTATTTTACTGTAGCATGGCTACATGCCAAAACTAATATAACACACATCAGTACAGACTGATAACTGAAGGTTATACATATATATGTAACTGAAGGTTACATAAAGGACTAACAATCTCTTAGTGGACAGAAGAAATAGTTTTTAGTCTCCACTCATTCTGGTCACAATTACAGTACTTGCATTTTTCAGTTAAAAATTTATTTTAGGTGACTGTTTAGACACACAGTGGAAAAAATTCTATTGCTGAAACAAGACCTTTCCAGCAGTGCTTTTTATTTGATGTATGCATGTATCTTGATGGCAGTTCACCAACAGGCAGTGCTCAAGGGCAAAAAAAAGTAATCATGATAATACAGAGCCATGGTCAAGGCTAACATTCTACACTCTTTACTAAAGCTATGTGTCATTAATTACTTTAGCTCAGTATCCAATCACATATCTACAAGTACCAATCTCATCTGCCTAACTTTGAAGGAAAGACAGGAGGTAATTTTTGTGATAAAATGCAAACCTAAAACTGTTCCGAGAACTGTTTGTTGCATATCACTTCTTCAGTATTTACCATATTTTATATTTTCTATAGCCTTAAGTCTTAAAATTACCAAAACGCTGTAACAAATTTTCTAAAGCAAACCTATTCTATTCACTTGCTTTACACTACTTACAACTTGTCAGATTATGTCTGGGGGTTTTCTGTTGGGGTTTTTTTTTCATTAAAAAGTTGCACAAGTTTGGCCTTTTTCTGGGAAGGATCTTAAAATAATTCCCTAGAAGGCAACTTTGCCTTCAAGGTTTATTTGGGTTTTTTCCTTGCTTGGGTTTCTCAAGAAAAAAAAAAATTTTCCTTAAAGGGTTGCAGAACAGGTTTAAGAAAATCTAGCAGTGCCAAATCCATCAGGATTTTGGACAACAATGGTTAGAAAACAAAACTCAGGATCTTGTCATCATTGGCTTTATTTTTCTAGATGAAGTATTACAGAAAGCTAGAATTTAAGAATGTCCACAGAGACAAACAAAATAGTAAATTTAGATTATATACATAAAGGCTCAAACTCCTCAGTTTTTCAAGTTATGGCAGCAGCTATTCAGGCTGATGTTCATTACTATCATCAAAAAGGGACAATTTGTTACAGTTTCAAAACTTTACTTGCAGGCTGACTTAGAACAGGCTGATGAAATAACTCTAGCTTTTAAAGTTAGACTTTAAAAAGACATTTCAGAGAAATTTCAGTAATGTGTAAAAATAAGATTTAATTAATCTAAGGCATCACTCATTGCTGCGTAGAATTACAGCCATTTAAGAGGTGACTAAAACTTACTTAATTTACCAGTGTATCATTCTTACCAGAACTACATATACCACCACAATAATGGTATGGTGACAAGACTATTGGTATAGTTAGAGCTCACAGTGACAAGACATCATCAAATCCTGAGCAGAAAATATGTAAAATCAACTGGAATACCTATTCTTTACAATAGTGAGTTGCACAAGCATTTCAGTTAAACACTGGGTATTTTAAAACACTGTACATAACCAGAAAAAGGACATAATGTTTATGCTTGGCAACTTACATACTAAATGTTAGCACTAATAGTAATAAATTACATTATTCTGAACAAAAAAATCACATTATATACAGCAGCTTCTTTTGTAAAACATTTTTCCATTGAAGAGTCAAATGTTATTTAATGAAAAGAATTCAAAGCCCTGACATCTTTCCTACCTGGGAAGGTGTACACTGTTGAGAAACTTAGTAATTTTACAGTTTGCTTACCAATTTGTGTGTGTGTGTGCTTCCTGTTTATTTTTTTTAAATTCCCAGACAATTCATCTTCTAATTTCCTTACTACATTACCAAATCAGTCATTTACTAAACTCAAGAAAAAGTCATGAGAACATTATACAACTGGGAACATACAGACATCAAAACTCAATAAATTTCCTTGAATCTCTCAGCAAAAGACAACTGAACACCATTAAAAGAAGAAAAAAAAAAAGTAATCTTAGAGTTGTTATTCCTAAAATGAAAGCAATTACAGCATTAGACTTACCATAGCTGTCATACTTAACTTATTTTTAGGCAACATTTTCCATTCATGTATCCTATACAACCTCATTTACTTTGTAATCATTACTTCACCTTTACAGAGGGAGCAACAGGAGTGAGGGTAAAGCAAGCTGTAGAAGGTCATTTAAACCAGAGAACACAACACACTACAGGTTTACCAAGTCCCACAGGAGTGCCTTCCTCACAAGTGTCATTTCCCTATAGTTTTCACAGTTTCATTTAAGATACTAATTAATAAATTCTTGCCTTTAGTTTGAAGTTATGCTTGTGCAAGTTTAAAAAGCAGCATTACAAAAATGCATTTATCAGATAGAGGTGCTAAAATGAAGACAGATCAGCTTATCTGTCTAAACTCCTGCTAAATGAAGAACATTTTGTACAGGATGTTCAAGTTCTTGCTCCCATTTCATATCGGTAACTCCACAGTGGTTTTTTATGATTCCAAACTTTATGAGTGGAATTTTTCCCCATAAAGTTCAGCGCTTGGGACATTTTAGCTCTTTTTAGCTATGCTAAATCCAGACTATGAGCACCGTTAAACTAATTTCATTCAGTTTGTTCACTTTTTCTCAGCTGTCCCACTATCAGTGGGAAAAAAAAAAAAAAAGTTCTACTGGACTGAAACGAAAGAGAAAACATAAGTGCCACATCAACAAAATGGAAAGCTGTAATACAGAAAAGACGTTACAGGTGAAATAAGGAAAGACAGGGGCCACTGCCACAAAACCCATCGATCTCTCTGCTGCCCCAGTCACAGTAAATCACCACCCACTCAGAGCAGCACACAGTGAAAGTGATCCATTCTTCCAGAGCAATTTCTGCAGCTACTATTTAAGAACTCCTTTGGTGAAGGTATGAATAAATAATTCAGCTGGAAATACCTGCCAAGCAGCAGGATGTTTCATGCTACTGTACCTACAGTAACCCCTTCCAACCGAGTAAAACCAGAGGTTATCTGTCCATAGGGTTGACACCACAGGACAACCGCATTTTAAGGAGATAAGAGGACCCCACGGACACATGGCTTGGGACAACTTGTCTGTCCCAGCCCTTCTATGCCTGAGAATTACACTGCCGTAACACCCGAAAAGCCAGGGAAGATGGAGGTGATGGTCACAGCCTTCGACACCATCCTCATGGGGTTACCGGAGGGGGGGGGTCGCAGGGAGTGGAGGTGTCCCCGGGACGCCCCCGCTACGCTTCGGCCACACGGTCAGGGGAGGGGGACGAGCCCACCACCCCTCACAGCGGCGAACGAAGCTCTGGCCCCCTAAAACCCTGCTGAGGGGGAGAGGGATCCCTTAACCCACCCCTCGTCTCCCTCCCCAGGAAAGGGTGCACAGGTATCCAAGCTCCCACCGAGGCCACTCGCCCCCCTCCCCGGCCCCGGGAGCCCGGGGCCTCCTTCCCCGCCCGCCATCCTGCCCCGCCCGCCCTCACGGCCGGCTCCCTCCTCCTCCTCCCAGCCGCAGCCGGTACTCGACCTCGCCCCTCACAACTTGCCCCTGTGGGTCTCAGCTCCATCCCGGCGCCAGACGGCCCCTCCCCAGCCTCCCCCTGGTCCCTCCCCGGCCTCTCTCTCCCCCCCCCCCCAATCAACCGCCGCGCAACCGATCCCCTCCACCGCTGACCCAACAGCCGCTTCACCCCCACCGCTCTCCAGAGCGCACCGCCACACACACACACGCCCGGGGGTAACAACCCCTCCCGGTTCCGGTCCACCACCAGCACCACTGCCGCCGCTCGGCCCCCCGCCCCCGCGCCGCCCCGGCTCCGCCGCAGGCTCCTCACCTGCATAGACGCCATGATGGATCCTCCCCCTCCCCGCTGCGCCGCCGGACGGGGCCCACACAGACGCAGCAGCGCCGCGCGCCCGCCCCCTCCCTATCCGCCCACCCCCCGGTCACGTGACGGCGGCGCCGGCCGGGAGGCTGCGCACGCGCGGAGAGGGAGCGGCGGCGCCCCGGGGTGGGGCGAGGGGGAGGGGAAGGGGAGGGAAAAGGGAAGGGAAAAGAAGGGAAAAGGGAGGGGAAGAGAAGGGAAAAGGGAGGGGAAGAGGGAGAGGAAGAGGGAAGAGAAAAGGGAAGAGAGAAGAGAGAAGGGAAAGGGAAGAAGGAAGGGAAAAGGGAAGGGAAAAAGGAAGAGAAAAAGGAAGAGAGAAGAGGGAAGGGAAAGGGGAAGGGAGAGGAAAAGGAAAGGGGGAAAGAGGAAGGGAAGACGGAAGGGAAAAGAGAAGGGAAGAGGAAAGGAAAGAGAAAAGGGAAGGGAAAAGGGAAGAGAAAAGGGAGGGGAAGAGAGAAGGGAAAAGGGAGGGGAAGAGGGAAGAGAAAAGGGAAAAAGGAAGAGAAGAGAGAAGAGGGAAGGAAAGAAGGAAGGGAAAAGGGAAGAGGGAAGGGAAAGGGGAAGGGAGAGGAAAAGGGAAGGTGGAAAGAGGAAGGGAAAAAGGAAGGGAAGGGAAAAGGAAAGGGAAAAAGGAATAAAGAGGGAAGGGAAAAGGGAATAAAGAGGGAAGGGAAAAAGGAAAAGGGAAGGGAAAGGGGGAGGGAGAGGAAAAGGGAAGGGGGAAAGAGGAAGGGAAAAAGGAAGGGAAGGGAAGATGGAAGGAAAAAGGCAAGGGAAGATGGAAGGGAAAAGGGAAGGGAAAGGGGAAGGGAGAGGAAAAGGGAAGGGGGAAAGAGGAAAGGAAAAAGGAAGGGAAGGGAAGACGGAAGGGAAGACGGAAGGGAAGACGGAAGGGAAGACGACCGCGGGGTCGCTGCCCTCCCGGGGTTGCTGCGCCCTCCGGAGGCTCCACCCGGTGCTGCCCTGAAGGGAAGGCGGGGTGAGAAGCTGTCCTCCGCGGACACCGGGTGGGGGTCCCTTCCTACCCCTCCGTGGGAGCAGGTCTCGGGGTCGGGCCCCGGAGGTGACCCCCCACCCTCCGCCCGGCTGCTCGGTTGTTAGAGGTTTTTAGAGTCTTTCAGGAATTTAGTTAATGTCGGCTGTGCCCTTGGGTGTGTCTGCCGGTTCCCCTCCCGCCACAGGTCGGATTAGGGATCTGCCAGCAGCCTCGGCTCGGCCCGGCCCTGCGCCCGGGGCTCGGGGCTGCGGGTCCGGCAGCCGGTTCGCCGTGGGAGCGATGAACGGTTCTGTGCTCCCGGTGCTGCTCTGCCGCGGGTCTCCGGGTGATCCTGTTTTCTGCAGTGGTGGTCTGGTACCATACGTCTCCAAATGGGCATGGATGTATTTTAAGTAGGAGCATTTCTGGGATTCTACATTTTCCATTCCTGGCCAGGAACACCTCTGTCCTTTGCACTGGGTGATTTTGTGGTGAGCGTGTAGGTGAAAATAAACAAGTAGCACTCCCGAGAAGCAGCCTGCCTGCAATCAATACATTAGGCAACTTGCAGAAACACTTCTTATAAAACAGTTATTCCAGCTTTAGCAATTCAGACTTAACGGATCCTCAAGATAAACCTACAAAATGATTTTCCAAAGACAAACCTATAAAACTCATAATCCTAGTGGATATGTAAACCCAAGAGTTTAATAGAGATAATGATTTTAGAGCTCATTATAGTCTCTGTCACCCTGCTGATCTTTCTATACACTGCAAAAACCCTTGGGTACCTTTCTCTGTCCCTTCATACCCACGCTTTCTGATGATACCAAAGAAAACCCTTCAGTCAGTTCTGCTCCATCAGTAGTACACCAGTTTTCCTTCAGACATGGCCTGATACACATCCAATTAAATTATTGAACAATTGTTCTCAGTTTGTATTTACCTTTGAAATCCACTTCTTCAATTTCACACCTAAAGAAGGGTTCTACATCTGAGTGCCTGCCTACTTTCTCTAAGTAATTCTGCCCCTGTACTCAGCCCTGGTGAGGCCACACCTCGAGTACTGTGTCCAGTTCTGGGCCCCTCAGTTCAGGAAGGATATCGAGGTCCTGGAGCAGGTCCAAAGGAGGGCAACCAGGCTGCTGAAGGGACTCGAGCACAGATCCTATGAGGAGAGGCTGAGGGAGCTGGGGCTGTTCAGCCTGGAGAAGAGGAGGCTCAGGGGAGACCTCATCACTCTCTACAACTCCCTGAAAGGAGGGTGTAGCCAGGTGGGGGTTGGTCTCTTTTCCCAGGCAACTCTCAGCAAGACAAGAGGGCACGGTCTCAAGTTGTGCCGGGGGAGGTTTAGGTTGGACATTAGAAAGAATTTCTTTACTGAGAGGGTGATCAGACATTGGAATGGGCTGCCCAGGGAAGTGGTGGATTCTCCATCCCTGGAGATATTTAAAAAGAGACTGGATGTGGCACTCAGTGCCATGGTCTGGTAACTGCAGCGGGAGTGGATCAAGGGTTGGACTTGATGATCTCTGAAGTCCCTTCCAACCCAGCCGATTCTATGATTCTATGATTCTATGATTCTATGATTCTATGATTCTATTTAGTGTGATGCAAGATGCCACTTCTGTCCACAAGCTTAACCTTCCAGTGTGGTTTTATGGATCCTCAACTTTGAAAACAGCTAACTGGAGGAAAACAAAAACACAGTACACAACACAGCATCAGTTTGCAACTTGTACAGCAGTGCTGCCAATGTTAACCTGACCTTACAAGCTTCTGGGGTTTGCTTAAAGTGAAAGACAGAATGCAGCAGAAGTCTCCGTGCCTTGTGAGGAGCTGGGAACAATCCTCTTGGCTTTGCAGAAATTTGCCGATGACAGAACTGAGTATGTATCAGTTTTGAGTAGGAAAAGCTTGCCTACCAAAGATAAGGATGGAAAAAGTATCAGGATATAAAGCAAAACCTATACTTTTTGTCCTGTAAATTCAACCTTGATTGAATTTAGAAACTATTTTAGAAACAAACTATGGGCTTCTGACACTGTGCAAGCTGGCATTGCCCTAGTGACAATTAAAACAGGTATAGAAGAACAGTCTTGCTGTGTTGTTGGGGTTTTTTTGTTTGCTTGGGGTTTTTTTCCCCTGGAAGTCAGTATTTGTGTACTATATGATTTTGCAACCCATTTAGGTTGTAGAGGATTTATTGCATTAAGTAGACATTTAGGCCTGATAGAGGTTTCTTTTTCCTGCAGTTCTTCAGAACTAACTTAAGCTGTTAAAGCATTAGGTGGAACATTGTTATTTCTGTTTCACTACTTGTTGTGGTTTTGCATGATCCAAACATATGTTTATCCTAAAATACTCTTCTTAATGCCATATGCCACAAAGACAGCAACAACATCACGAACATGTGTTCAGCTATAAACATGGGCACACTGACTATCTGTGTTGATGTAATCACAGTGAGGTAAAACTCATTTAAATCCATTGTATTCAGTTTCTGAAATCTGTTCCAAAAAACCCTGTTCAAGGTCGGATGATTTGAAAAGGCACAAGCTTATAAACAGACTTCATAGACTGCAAGCTGGTCTTGCATGGGGAGATGAGCTTTTCAGTCTGAAGCAAACTGTAACCAATTCAAATATTATTTCTGCTCTGTAATAAAGGACAGTTTAATCGCTGGACAAAAATCAAGTTTAGCAAAAATCACTATTAACAGACTCCCAGAAATAGTTTATATGAATACTAGTATTTTCTTTCTTAAATGCAGTTTTAGGCTCGATTTTGTGACGGCTCACAGTATTCTTTGTTCTAAGTTACTCAGTAATCTCAGCAATGAAAGGCCTAAAATCCTAGAGCAGGCAGATTTCACAAGCAGTTGGTTATATTGTAATTTGCTGTTCATTTCAGTGTTGACCTTTACCTAGGCAAAATGTAGAAGAAAGCACTTTTACAGTTAACCCTTCCTGACCTGTTGCAGGTGCAGAGATAGCAAACACACTTGTTGTTTAGTTTTAAAAAGCAAAATTTAAAATTTGGCTAGTGCAGCCTGATCCTGCACCAGGCAACTAAGGTTTGCCAGCAACTTCAAGAATAGGAGTCATGGGTCCCAAATATTCAGAATTTTAGGGGAAGAGGAATTTGATCTGTTACCTTCATTATTTCAGAAGTTATCTTGCATTGATCTGATCAAATACAGCAGTATGACTCATATCAAAAACATATAGAGCAAATAATGAAAACTGTACCTCCTAAAATTGTTTCTGTAAGTATTCATGAATTTGATCTAAAAATCCACTTTTCTGCAGTTTGCATGGTTACCTTACATTTCCAAGAAAAATGCAACTAATGTTCAAATTGCATGTATTTGATAATGTTTTGATGTACCTAGCCACTGTCACAAGGGTTAAGTGTTTCTTGAGTAGAGTCCCTATAATTTTATATACCATTCTCACCGTTATCCATAATGTTTTCAAACACTTTTTTACTCTGCTGTCCCTTTTTTTCTCATCCATTTATAATTCTTCTACATAGTGAACTATCCCTGCCTGCTTCTTTACAGTATCTGCCATTATCAGAACAATGGGAACTTGATTTCTTTTGTCTGTGGCCACTATACTTTGTTCCTTTTTTTCCCCTTGTTACTCCAATGGCATAGCAACCCTCATCTGCAGTGCCAGGAGACTGCATCTCACCTGTGTGGAGGATGAAACACCTCCCAGAGGAATTGTGCCAACTTCTCCTTCCACTCCTGCCTGCCAGTTTCAGGAAGAGCAGAGTTTAAAGTATCTGTGGAGCAGAGATCTAGCATCACCTAACATGAGCTTGATGAATCTGCAGGAGACACTGTCTGTGGCATGCAAGTCAAAGATGTAGAATCAAACCCAGACAAGATTATATTGAGAATACAAAACAATGTGCATAAAACAAAAAATAAAAATGAAAAATACTCTAAACTCTCTTTGACCTGTTGAGATTTTATTGTTCTTTTATTCCTTAGTGATGTAGTTTTTTCATCAATGGTTTGTTTCATTTTTATCTTAGTTCAGCACAGTAACATGCATATTATCACTGCCATCCCAAGACTTTCAAAGGGACAAATGGAGGCGAAGGGAAAGTTTCACCTTATTCCTGATCTGCTGTAAGTGGCAGCATCTGCAGAAGAGGGTCATCCTGTTCTCAGCTGTCATACGCTTCAATTTCTTCACTTGTGCAGGGCTTGACAGTTTTACAGTCACAGCATGATCTCTGGCCTTCAGCTTATCCGCAGCAAGACTAAACTACCAAAATAACTTTTTTCCATCAGATCAGAAAAACTCTGCCCTGTTCTGTGGACACAGAGCTGCTGTAATTACTGCAGGGGAAGAAGAAGGACATATGGTCAGGGAAAGGAATGGAATTGCCTGTTTTATAATATGCCTTATTTATCAATTCATAGTAATTGCCATGTGGTTTTTTGGCACCAGTAATCCTGTAACTCTCATAAATGCAGTAAAGATAAATACCTATGAAGTTAAAAGCTATAAAAAAATTAAATAATGAGGATTGTGTAGGGCCTATACTCCACAAGATAGAGAAATACACTGAAAAGTTGGAAGGTTATGCAATTATTAGGGATTCTTCACTATGCAAAGCATCTATTTCATAGAATCATAGAACTGGCTGGGTTGGAAGGGACCTCAGAGATCATCAAGTCCAACCCTTGATCCACTCCCGCTGCAGTTACCAGACCATGGCACTGAGTGCCACATCCAGTCTCTTTTTAAATTTCCAGAGCTCCCGTGAGAAGGCCAATCACTGTGTCTATCAAATACAATGGTTTGGACTTTGCTCAGTGATAATAAATAGTTTTATGCTGAAATAAAACCATAACTTAGTATTTTTTTAAACCTATGAACTGAAGGCTTCTCAGGTAAGGTACAGAGGTATATGACTACCCAGTGGATTTTGTTATTAGGAACACAGCAGTGACTGACTTCATAACCAGTGAAGATACCAATAAAGAACTTTAAAATTGAGTAACTGTTCGGTCTTGCTAGTCTAGAAGTAAAATAAATTGTTGTAGAAGAGGCTTCTGGAGTAACTTACACAGCTGTGCAGTAAGCTAACACAGTTCCTGAGGGATGAGAAGTAAATCCTCCGAATGCACACATCAGCGTGCACAGTGCCAGGACTGGAACCTGCACACAGATGACTGACAGACCTTGAAGAATTTCCTTTTGCAGGTCTGTACACCCGGATGACAGTGGTCCAGCCTGTTGGTTTGCATTTGTTTATTTAGTGTGCCTTGGGAAAGACATATGGGTTAAGACTATCAAGAACCAGTGCTATGCTATGAAAAAAAAGAGTGGTTGAGCTGTTACTTGACTACTCAGCTAAGTATTTTCAGACTGTTCTCCTGTTAAGCTATAGATGTATATTACAAGTCAAATATTTTCCATTATTTGAGTGCTCAATGACAAACCTGAAAGCAGCTTAAATGCTAGTGCTATACTGATGTACCATTTACAGGTTTCAAGTAGCTTGCTACAAATAATTCTGACTCAAAAAGAAGCATCACTTCTGGAAAATATTGTATGTCAATTTAGTATGGGAATGTGAAAGGCTTCTTCCTATATGAGAAATTAAATCCTTTGTGCCAAATGCATTTAGATTCTAGATAGTTTTTAAGCTTGATGATACCAAACTGAGAACAATTTATAATAATAATAATTGGGAACTAACAACAGCTATCCTATTGCTTTAGTAGACGGAGTAAAAAGAATTCACAACAACCTGTCATGAATTATTTCTTACTTATGGTTTTGTGTAGTGGTTTTGGAGAAAAAGGTTTTCTAAAATTAAGTGCAAATAGGCCATCAGTAGTAGTTTTTTTCATGGGAAGAAAAGCCGTAGCTATGAATTATTACCTGAAAAGGCAGTTTTGAATTTGAATTAAAGGAATTACCCCCATTTGGTTTCAACTTCAAAGTTACTACAGGTTGAGGACAGAATCTGGCAACAAGTAAATAAGGAATTGCATTGATCCATGCCTCTACTACCCCAAAAATCTATCAAAGCCATCCTGAAAATGAGTAACTTTAGGGTTACAGGAAGTTTTTAACTTACCTAAAAATTTTCAAGTTATTACTTTTGCCAATCTAAAATGCAGCATATATTCCAGCGGCAATTTTAACTTAATTTGCAAATTCTACCCACAAGTGAGACTACAAAACATTATATGATCAACACCTTGAAAACTTGGTACATAAGTTCAATAAGATATAGCATTGAAGTCCTCCATTTGTCAAAGAACAACCACATCTTGTGTGTCTGATTCACCTCCTGACCAGCACAGGAGGAAAATCCTGTATTCTGTAAACATAAACATGATAATGAGGGAATACTTATTTTTTATCTCAGTGACCTTTCTCCCACAGAAGAGAGATTGCACAACTGATGTTTCAGGTGCAACATACTCAAAAGCCTTAGTTCACGACACGTAACACTTCTTAAAACTTGATCAAAACTCACTGTCTTCTGTGCTGATACAGTGACAACACTCAAAACTTACACTTCACAGACAAGTGATTATAATCTCAGTATCTGCTATGTGCTCTTTCCTAGATTTTCCAAGCACTTGGCAAGACATTTTGTTCACAGAGTTGGTTTGTCCCATGAAATTGCCACCTAATAAGCTAAGTTCAAAAAGAAATCCAACTCCAACCCAGTGAGTTGCTTGTCAAAAAGTCCTTCAAAGTTGAACAACTTTCTCCATGGGAAAAACTACCAATTCCCCCCTGCCCCCCCCTTTTTTTTTTTTTTTTTTTTTTTTGAGTTTTTTCTAACAGTAAACCTTTGGTCTGTCGTTGGGGAACAGCACAATAGTTTAGTTTCCAAATCCACTCAATTTTAAAATAATGAGTTCCTGCTATTTTTCCTCTTACTCAGCTGTTGAAATTGTTTACACCACAGCCTCCACCCTTAGTTTTCAGCTAGCAAAACCTGCTGTTTCTCATTACTACCTACACACCAACATTTTGTGCTTTTGTTGACTCTGCAGTAGCTGTTACTCTCCAATTATAATGCAACATTTGAGACTTAACAAAATAAATAAAACTAGAGACAGCAAACTTGGACTGAGAAGTTACCTTTCCTACCCCATTGATTTCCTTGTCACTTTATCACACAGACAAACAGATTTAGGCAGGTGTTGGGAAAACCTTTTCAACAGGAAGAGGAAAAACAAGGGTGAAAAATCCCAAATCACTGCTGCAAGGTACGCGTGTGACATGCGATATACAGTGATAAAAAGCAGACAGAAGCAATGAGTTTTCCACACTTCCTACTGTTAATAAAGAAATGCCTTTTAGACATTGTCTGGACATAATAGTGTGGTGAATCTTGATAGTGAATCCTCCTTTATTCAGCCTCAAAACCAGCATGGAATTTCATGTCTTGAGGAGCAGAGTTGTGATCATTCCAGCAGAGACTTCTTCAGCAGCTCATATGTACTCACATGATGAAATACCATAACCCTGCAGGACTCTTCTCATTACTTACACAGTGAGTAAAGAATCTGGAAGATTTTAGGGCTAAATCAGTGATTCAGTTTAAAATCTGAAACATCAGGTACAGGACTACTAAGTAAAAAGGAGTATTACAGAACACCTGGACCCTTAAAAATATTCTCTTCAAGGATGCTCAGGAGTATCATCCTTTAGTACTTGGTTGTTTCTGAGTTCATGTACTTTTAATTCAGAGTAGCACAAAGATAATGCATTAAACCTATGAAACTTCAGAATCATAAAAAACCCAAAAAAACTAAACCCCCACAACTTTATATTTTGTACATGGTTTCACAACCTATTACCCAAATGCTATTAGCAATTTTCTCACCACAAAGCCATGAAAATTATGGTTGTACATATGAACACTTGCTCGGGAAGTCATAAATCAACAGAAACACAGGTTTAAAAATTTTCAGTTTTGAAATTTATTTAGAACTCAGGGGTTAAGTGTGGTAAATTTCCAATTGTCTGATAATAGCATACCCATGTCACTGTCACGAAAATTGCACTAATTCCCTCTGCCCCCCTCCCCCTTAGAAATCTGCAGGTTAGTTTTAACAGTGGTGGTTTTGCAAATAGTGCGCTGTAGGACACTATTGTATTTCCTGAGTGTTCAAAAGCTACTGTATGATACATTAAGCTGAAGGAAAACCAACAAAATTATTATTCTGAACTAAACCACCCACTTTGCCTTACTGCTGAACTACGGAATCATTAAATGCAATGTATCTTAAAAGGAGATTGTTTTGGAATACTTAAAGGGGTGAATAAAGGAAAAAAAAAACAATACATTTTTTAAAAAATGACATTTTTAACTTCAATTTTTAAACTAATTTTTATCAAGTAATTAGTCTCAAGACTATTAAAAATGGCCAAAGAACTTGTACAGACTAAAACGTAGCTTGGACTAAAATATCTGTGTTGGTATTCCTTGACCTTTTAGGGTATTCCTAGTGACTCTAACAAAAGCAGCATAGCAGGGTATCTCTGGTTTGTGTTTATCTCTTTAGTGCTCGTGAAAATGAGTCACAAACAGCACTGACCCGAGTGCTTAAACATAGGATTTCAGACAATTGCTCTGCAATGCACTTCAGCTTTATCGTGCAAAACCAATCCAGTCATAAACATCCCCACGTTAAAACACAAGAAACTGTGCCAAAGTATGTGATGTGAATAAATGTCAGCTTGTCTATCAACACACTGACAAATGTCAGCTTGTCTATCAAGCGTTGTTCAAACCCAGAGTAAAACTTCATTTGTCAGAACTGAACTTCCCCCATGGGCAGACTGCATAGTCTATGTAAGTTCCTAGGTTTCATCCAGAAAACTTTTGAAGTTGTATCTATGTTGGCCAACGGGTTTAGAGAAGTTTCAGCCCTCTAAACTCACCATGAGCTCATACATCCACTAAAGAGGTCCCACCATCTGTCGGTGGGATTTTTCCATGAAAGACCACAACCACATCCTGATCAAAACAAAGCTGAAGCAGTGGCAGCTGATGGAAATGCTAACTATAGTGTTCTTGCATCATTTATTTTCATGATGCATTAGATTTATTTTAATTTACATATGATTTTGGCAAAAAGGTTCTTCAAGCTGCAGCTAAACAAAAAGCTACTTCTTGTCTAAAGTGTTTTGCTTTTTTTTTTGTTTAAAGAAAATTCTTTTGAACAAAGAACTGATATTATAGGCAGTTCTTTCCAGCAGGAACTACCAAGAGATGATGTGTTCCACTCTAGCACTGTCAGTGGCTTGCCAATCCTTTTCCCATAGAATATTTGTAAAAACATTGGAAATACCTATGAAATTTATAAAACAGCTCCTTAAACATCTGCTTAATGCCCTTTCTTTCAAATATAAAAGACCTCCACATTTCATGGTCTTTTTCTGTGGATACGAGGGAGAGGATGAGGAAGAGGTAAAAGATAGGATAGCTGCTATCTTTTCAGTTGCTATATTACAAAATTTAAACAACTACTACTCTAAAGATTAAATACAGACTTTACATAACCAATCACAACAACGGAAATAAACCATAACTGAAACCATATAAAATCCATTATCAGGTCAAGTGACAGTACATTAAGAATAATTTTATATGTTATACAGAAGATAATATACACAGATTGTAACAATTATTTTTCCCCTAAAAAGCCACCGTCAGTAGGATCATAGTCTTAGTGTACAGACATGTGACTTAAATATTTTTATTTGCTAAAGGGGAAAATTTAGGTTATAAAAGAAAAAAAGTATCAAGTACACCTTTACACGCATCTATACTATGATTTAAATTAAAAACCTTAAGCATTTTTCTACATACTCCACTTCAATCTAAATGGAATATTGCTGTCAGCATACAAACCTTAAGGAGGGCACTTCTAATCTAGTTAGTTAGTGTAACTATGCTAAGGAACAGCTATCTTACAAAGGAGATTAAGTTCAGATGTTTAGAAACTTTAACAATAAGATAAAGTTAGAAACCCTAAACAGCTACTCATATTTAACTATAATTACCTTTTTAGAGAGCATTAGCCTAAACTCCAGTATCTTCTAAGGTCATTGTATTAAAAGAAAGTTCTATCACACCTAAAGGATAAGGCATAGCCATCTACTAATTGGCATACTCGTTTATTTGTATCAGTTGGTGAAAAGGTCCTTATTTGTGCAAGCAGCAAAACAAACTTCAACTGAATGATTGCTATATGCAAAAGGACTGAAGGCAATTGCCTCTGCAGTGAACTTTACAGTTCTCAACAGCACACACGCAACATGCTATCTGAAAAAAGTTACTAACTGAACTACATGTATTAAATACTGAAAAAAGTTTTACATTTTTTTTTTTATTATAATTTATTTTATTTAACAATCTAAGAAGTTTGCAGCCATCAGAAGTTCCAGTGCAATTTCAGGTGCAATTGGGAATTCAGGAATCTCCGTCGAGCTGTTAGTATAGCGGACCTTGTAGGTGAAATACATGCATACTTTGGATAGGACATGGGATGGGATCTCTCTAAAATTGACCTCGTTTGTTTCATTTTCTGCAAACTGTCCTGTGGAAAAAAGAACCAAAAGACAAAACAGAACACGGAATAAAACACCAAAACAAAAATCAGAATCTCCAGTCACTGCAAAATGGAATGCTTTAGCACTTTCTAAATAGATTACTGTAAGTCCCTTATTCCCAGGCATTAGATTCTGTAATATAAAGCAGGATGTGCCACATTCACAACCCTTAAGAATATTAAGACCCTCTACATTACAAAAGGTTTGTTTTGACTGCAGCCTATTAATAATACTATGAACAACTACACCAGAAACTGTCTCATTTTGATGCTTGCTTAGTAGGTGCTCTAAAACTGTACTGTGTGCAGCTCTAAAGGTTACAAAACAACATAAAAAAAAAAAAGTATCAATCCAAATTTCTGTCTTCTTTAAGAAAAAAGAATTGTATATAGATGTTCCATGTCTGCATATGCACAGTAGTCCCTTCTGTGATCCCACTAGCTTTGAACTTCTCAGTCATTTTCAAGCAGATTTGACAGAGGTTTGAAACCTCAAAGATGCATTAACCTGGTAAGCTCTAAAAACAAGCAGAAGGGATGCAGAAACCCTACATGTCCTGGAGGAAAGGTTACACACTGTACCTGTTTATGCCTAGCAGATATTAAAGAATTTATCCAAAACTCAAATCTCAAAACCTAAGTACATTTGAGATTACGTCTCACTAGTGCCTGTAAGCATGAAACTTGGATGATACAAAGTTGTGGTTAGTCCCACAGCCTTTCTACTCTTATCTCTGTCCCTTATCTCTCTGGACAGTCAACTCACTAAGCTGAAAGGCAATACAAAAACCACTAACATGTACTCCACAGAATGTTTGCTTTCCACTGTTTCTGTAGGAATCCCCTTCTAACTACAAAACAGAGCTATTTACTAATGTCTACACAGTTGTGTAGAAATATCTGCATGTGCTGAAACCAATCTGGTTTGAGTTGTACAGGAACAGTATAAAGCAATAGAAGAAAAGTTAACCTATTGGCAATGTCATGCTACAGAAATAGAGAAAACTCACACATCAGTGAAATTATGACCTAATGAAGTTGAGAGGAAGAGCATTTTTCCTTGTGAGCCCATTTAACTTGTTTGGTTTTATACAAAATATGCTTGGATGCTGACCCCTTTACACAGACAGTTTTCTGGCTCTTTAAGCAGTCTACTTCACATTTTATTTCTTCACATTTTTTGTGGGATGAATTCAGAGCAGGTCCTGTAACTACTCTTCCTCTTGCGTATCTGGGAGGCTGACATGGAGTGGAATCAGACACAACAGATCTGCTACCTATTTTCAAATGCAACCATGACAATGAAATTTAGCAGAATATTAAGCAGAAAATTTTAATTGCTCAGTTCACCCAGCTGTTACTAAGTAATTAAAGAATACACTAAGCAAACAGATTTCTTCAGTAATACCCCCTTGCCAGAATCTGGAAGAGAATATAAGAATGACCACATTCAGACCAGAGCTCCACATAGTTTACTGTCCACCACTTGTGGTCAAAGGTAAATGATGAGTGTACAGAATAGGGAAAGCAAGTGTTAACTTCTCCCTCTTCTCTTGTCCACCCTTTCAGTTTTCAAGAATTATTTCAAACACTCCTTAAACCAGAGGTAGTCTCATATATCCATTAACAGATGAGGTCCTTCCCTTTTGTGAGTATCTCTCTCCTCCTCTCAAGCTAATTTTTGTCATTAAGCTCAGGCCAAAGGATCTTGTGACTGTGCTGTGGCCTAAACCCCAGTAGGCTGCTATGCACCACACAGCTGCTTGCTCACTTCCCCCTGCAGTGGGCAAGGGAAGAGGAAAAGAATAAAGGCAAGAAAACTCGTGGGTTGAGATAAAAAGTTGTTTAATACAGGAAAGAAAAGTGGAAGAAGAGAAAGGAAACAAAACAATGGATGAATAGGTTATCACCACCACCCTTAAGCTGAGGCCCAAACAGTTGCCAAGCAAAGTAGGGTTGACATCCCTAAGCCCCTCCTCTCCCTTTTTATTCCTGAGCATGATGTTACATGGCCTGCAATAACTCTTTGGTTAGTTTGTGGTATCAGCCTGGTTGTTTTCCCTCCCAACCTCTTGCAAACACCCCTGTCTATACATTAGGTGGGGGGAAGCAGAAGACACAGGGATGGCCTGAACACCGTGCAATCTCTGCTCTGCAAGATCAGCTAAACCACTGGTATGTTACCAGCATTCTTTTGGTCCCAAATCTAACACACAGAAACAAATGATCTGCAATGAAGAAAATAACTCCATACCAGCCAGATCCAGTACAGAATACTGGAAGTTCCACCAACTACCAACTCTTGTTTGTTCTGAACTTGACAGCTACTCATTTCATGTAATACCCTTATATTCTCACACCATGGGAAGTAGTAGTAACAACACTATGATCATTATTAGCTGTCCAAAACCAGACAGAGCCCAATTACAAGTCTGGCAGCATAATACACTACAGAGGTGGAGTGTTCCACTGGAAAGAGGAACTGGGCAAGGTCTGGAAAAAGTTAATTCATTCCAACTTTCGCTCACTGCGAGATACAAACTGTCCCAAAGTGAAAACAAAGGATTTGAAGGTACTAAATCTTTTGTACCTACCTGGTCCACTCAACATAGCTTTTATTGTTCCTGATGTTAATGCATGCTCTCTTTTTACAATGAACTCATGGCCATCAGAGGATATTAATTTCACATACATAGCATCTGGGCCCTCACACCCGCCATATGTTTTCTCTTCTCCATCTGTAATGAAAAACAGATCAAACATTTCAGAGCACAATCAGTAATCCACATAGCTAACAATGCAAGTCTTTTCTACAACTGTTTGCAGACTGAAGAACCCAACCAAAAATAAGACAGAAGAATTTTGCATATTTGAAGACAACTTCTCTGAAGCACAGAGTAATCTTTTCCAAAGTAGAGATTTTTTACAAAAGTAGCAATTTTTAAAACTCAGCATCTCATTTCCCCATCACCAAATTCTGACACAATTTCTAAAACTACATAGGAATGATATTTTCCTTATATATTCTCATGTAAATTGAACATGCTACTCCTTCCCTTCATAAGGCTATTGCATTGTTTATCATACTAGTACTTACTAAATAAAAGTTACCTAAATATGTATCTACTATTTAAAAATACAGACTGCAAGGGAAAAAGTGCTTTCTGAAGCACAGATAAGAATAAAAGCAGTCAGTATTCCTGTACTTAAGAAATGACAAAAGATTTGTACTCCCTCACTGCCCAGCCAGACCCTGAACCATGCAACATTAGTGCACACCTGTGTAGTGACCTTTGGTGGAAAACAGGGTGTGAAAGCACTAAACCCAAGGAATTTTGGAAATTCTCTCCACAGAAGCTTTGACTGTACTTTTTTGTTTCCCTTCTGTCTTACTATATACTGCTATGTTTCTCTGGAAGCCCATATAGCAAGACAAGCCCATAGCAAGAGAAGAGAGCATGGTCTCAAGTTGTGCCGGGGGAGGTTTAGGTTGGACATTAGAAAGAATTTCTTTACTGAGAAGGTGATCAAGCATTGGAATGGGCTGCCCTGGGAAGTGGTGGATTCTCCATCCTTGGAGATATTTAAAAAGAGACTGGATGTGGCACTCAGTGCCATGGTCTGGTAACTGCAGGGCTAGTGGATCAAGGGTTGGACTTGATGATCTCTGAGGTCCCTTCCAACCCAGCCAATTCTATGATTCTATATCCCCCTTCCCTTTTTTCTCATTCATTTATTCTCCAACAGTGTCATCTTTGAAAGCTGAAAAAATAACATCACTGTTTCCAGCACTGCACTGTTCACTCTGTGCAGTCTTAACAGTTTCCCCATCTTGTACCTGTCTTGCCTACTTAAGCAGCACTCTCTCTGGGGTAGGAATCACTGATGACTTTGTGCTCAGCACTACAGGACTCCATCACACTAAGCAGGCTGTCTCTGTAGCTGGTATGTTCCTGTAAACACTTAAGTAATAAAAACTGCACTAACATGAAAAACTTTTGGAAAAAATACTGTAAGAAAATATCCCACTAAAAATACAATTCCTATTAAGCTGAAAAGTTAACACTTTGTTTTAAATACTGTATTTTCTGAGGGACTAATATAGCAACTGTTGTTAAAATTCTATTAAAAATACTTGAATTTGACACTGCACATAATCTTTGATTTTCAGAAAAGTACTAATCATGATAGTTAAAAAATTAAAGTCCTGGAAGAAGTTGTTCTTTTCCAGCTTGGAAAAGTGTAACAGAAGAGATCTGTATGCTTCTAGAAAAGTAATATAATGCCAGTATTCCATGACTGCATGGAGAAGTTTAGAAGATAAACCAGATATACACTACAAACTTGAGATTTGATAGTGTTTTCTCCTTCTGACAAAACCAGGAACAGAAGTAAGTACCCTGCATTGTATTTAGTTTTATAACATTCCCCCAGTCAGTTAAGTTGTTTTGTGAATTAAGTTAAAATTGAATTATCATGTACTTATTGCCAATTTTAATAAAGTACTGCCAGTGCCAAACATGCTGAAATACATTCAGAAGTACAGATAAAACCAGAATCTGTCCAACTGTGTCATTACCTAATTATTTGTAGATGCAGAAAACTGGTTTCAGATATATCACATGCACAATTTATCAACATTTATAAAAAATTTATCAAGAATCAGTCCCAATTATGATTTCTTAGTCAGAATTCAACAGACTGACCTTAGCTAACAAGCAAACAAAAATATTTAAAACAGTAGTGAAAATCTCTAATCCACGATCTAAAAGTTATAGTGCTATAAAATCCTAAAGGCATTGTATTTTAGCAAGTACATTTTCAGCACTATGCATACTAAACAACTGAAATTTATTCTTAGAGGCACTCTGAAATGATCTTTCAACAATTACTTAAAGAAATCTTCTTATAAAACATTTGCAGGAAGTTCCATTATCTTTTGAGGCTACAAGAAAACAGAGTGAGAAGATCAACATTTAAAGTCTAACAATCCACCTCCTCTACTGATTTAACAGAGAAAATGTTTCACATTACAGGAAATAAAAATACCTCTAAGATGAACTTACCCATTCTCTTCTTATAAAAAAAAATGTTTCTTTTCAACAGCAGCTTTTGCAATAGGAGTGTCTGGAAAATAAACACAAGCAGCAATATTTTCAGTCAGTAGTACAATGTCTTAAGTCAGCTTTAGTTATCAGCCTTTATGTTATCATAAGCACTCTTCAGAAAAGAATATGATTAAACACAGCATGCAATGTTGATGAGCATTATGTTTGCAAAACATTACATTCTCAAAGTTATTTTTGCTGTCCAGAGATACCCAGCATATGCAAGAATCTCTAAACTTCAGCTTACTTTGTAAAGAAGTTGTTCCCTAAGCTTTTCAAAGCCCCTTGTCTATAAAAAGCCAGAGGTATTTCAAGAGCCTTATGACTTTTATCACTACAGACACCACTCATGCAATGGTACTGGGGAGATAAACAAGTTTTGCCACACTGCAAAAGGCTCTTAAGAGACTGAACAGGTTGTCTACAGAAAAAAACCAGCAGAGTTCACTATGCTGTGAGTAGAAGAGTGGCTGTCCTGCCATTCAGAGGGACATTGACAAGCTGAAGAGAAAGGCCAACAGGAAATCTATGAAGTTCATTAAAGAAAATGCAAACCCCTGCACCTTGGGAAGAATCACTCCAGGCACCAGTGCTGGATGGAGGCCAACCAGATGGAAGGCAGCTTTGGAGAAAGAGACCTGGGGGTGCTGGTTGACACCACACTGAACATGAGCTGGCAGTGCTGTGCTCTTGCAGCAAAGGTGGCCAGCAGTACCCTGGGGCTGTTATCAGAAGGAGTGTTGCCAGCAGATTTAGGCAGGTGACTCTGCCCTTCCAGTCAGCCCTTGTAAACATCAGACTGAATCAAGTCCTGCAAAGGGCCACAAGGATGAGCAAGGGCTGGAAGCACCTGTCCTATGAAAAGAGGCTGAGAGAACTGGGGTTGTTTAGGCTGGGGAAGAGAAGTCTCAGGGATCATTTTAATCAATGTACACTAAATACCTGGTTTCTAACCTGTCTTTCCCAGAAGATTAGTAATTCCTGACACAATGGATCCACCACTGTCACCTAGGTAATCTACTTCACACATCTAATGTAGATATTCCCAGTGCAATTTAACCAGGAGCTTTCACAGCTTATACACTGACATCCAGCTTGCTGCTTGCATATTTTGCCATGTAAATAAAACCAAAGAGCTAGAGAAATGGAAACGGAAACACTTATTTGCAAAACAAATCTGCTACATTCAAATAGAACATATATTTCTTTACACTTCACTGCATCTCTACTGCCAAAAAGAAAACTTTGGAAATGAAATTCCACCCACCCACCTGCTGTCCTAAAATTCCTTTCACATCAACAGCTACTCTCCAAACATTAACTCAGTACAAATCAATGAACTACTGTTATGCTCCCACTGGTCCAGGAAAACTGGACCAGTGATTCTGATGGCTTCCTGGTCAATATTGAGGGTCAGAGTCAGCAAAGAGATTGTCAAGAATTCTGACAATCCATGTTGTTGTTTTGTAAGGTAAGGAGCAACAGCACAGGCATGAATGAATCACTATTACTCACCAGAGAAGGAACCAAGAGCAGGAAGTGTGAAAAAAAATGAAGAGACACCACTCCTCCCATTCCATCCTATCCCCTCCCTCCTGTTTCTGGTAAAAGCTTAGCAAAAAAATGTAAGCAAGTTGAGGAGGGAGCAGAAAGATTTGCAGGATGTTTTATAGAGATCTCTGCATCTCTTCAGAAGATGCAGATATTCTCTATTGCTGACAGCTTCACTTACCAGCAACTCTTTCTTGCTGATCTGACTATTCTTTTTCATAACTACAAATATGAAATAGTCTGAATGTTTCCTCAAGCTTTCACAAGAAGTCACTTTGTTACGTACACCTAATCAAACTACACATATCAGACCAACAGTTTTTAGTTGCCCATGAAGAACCAAGCAAAAAGCATCCTCCACTTACATTGCTGATGTCTTTTCAAAATTGTCCTCACATTACAGAGCTACCTTACAAAGCATTTTCATTCCCCACTGGTACAAGGAACATTTTCACTTGTGCTTTGGCAGGTGAAAAGTTCCTGAAAATAACACACATTCAAGAATCTCCTCTGAGAGTTAATTTGTGTATGTTGTGATAGAGATACCTCAATATCAAGCATTAAATGCCTTTGCCATTTTCAGTAATTCCAGGAACTCATCCAGGGAAGTAACATTTGGGTGCTGGAACAGTTGTGGCACAAACCTGATGGGATCTTTCACCTTATTTCAACAGGTTTAGTAAATGGAAATCAAGCATCTTACTGGAGAGTACCTGTTGTTCAGGAACTGAAGGGATACCTTACGTTAGTAATTTTATTGTGCAGAAGAGGATCACTTGTGGTACCTCCTTCTTTAGGCACAAAACTGTTCCTCATGCTCCAGAGAACTAATGAAACCACTTATAATGTACAAATAATAATAATTAAAAATCACACAGAAGAAGTAATACCATATTATGTCTGTACTGGTGATGATAAATGTGCCTTAGTTTATAATACAAATAATGCTACTAAATAAAGTAATAAAAACAGGTTAGTTAGGAGGAATGCAAATAAACAACTTTCAAGGTAAAAACATCACTTGAGGAAGCTAATAAATACATTGAAGCTGGAGAACTGAAAAAACATACACAACAAAACATTAGGTGTCCCCAAAAATTACAGTGAGCATTTTAATAAAATCAAATGAAATGTGCTGTCATGTGATTAGAAAGAAAGTAATTAATGCTTTAAGAAGAAAAAAAATTTGGCTCAGTGTTCTGAATTTAATTGCATTAATAGATAAAACAGAATAAAAATGCAGTAAGAGTTAGCAGATATAGGACATGTTGGACTAATCCACTACCTAAAAAATTAATCAGTCACTTCCTTGGAAAAAGTAAACTCAAAGAAGATGTAAGCTGGATTCAGTAAGTCATCTCAGTTTAAATAAATACGATAAGAAGGTAATCTTAAAATGAGAAGGAAACTTTCTGGAATAATACAGTATGATCAGTATGATGCTGTTATCATGCAGCAATCAGACTAGAAAAGAACTACCAGTGCCTCCAAAAAGTATACTAAACTTTTTTTTTTTTTTTTCTTTTAAACAATGCTGCCAGAAAAGAATAGGTAGGTTTAGATGAGACAGAAGTGGAAAGCACTGCAACAAAAGGGGAACAGAGTACCATACACACAAGTGAGCCATCTTGAGAAAGGGCATACCAGAAGCCACATGAAATTAAATCATACAAAATGCAAGATTCCTGCATGTAGGGAATGCTTGCCTTTAGTCAGGGCTTGTGATTTGTGAGTACAGTCATTCTGTGGTCAACTATAAACTGATGGAGCTCAGTAGGGCGGGGAGGAAAAAGTGGGGAAAGAAATAAATGCACATCAAAGATTCCTTTACAACAGAGCTAGGGACATATGAACGTTGTGTGTGAGCAACTTGTCTGGAATGCCACACACAAACGTGAATTCCTGTTTTAAAGAGAAATAAATTCAAACTGCAAGAACTACAGAATTGAGCTACCGATATGACCAAAAAGCCCTGTTGTACAAAATTAGCCTTGCACGCTCAGCTTATCAAAATAAAGCTGGATTGAAGATAAATGTAACAATTCTTGAAAAGGATAAACATCAAAGAGGGAGAAGCATGCCAACATTATTCCTGCTTAGGTCCAACAAATGAACAAGCTGAAAGAAGAATATAATTTACGCTGCTATTCCAGGATTCAAGTTTGGTTCTGAAAATAGAACAAAGCTAACATTCTATTGCCAGAAGTAAAACATGCAGAAAGCCTCTCTGCTTTAAAGAAAGAGACACCATACATTCCACTATATGATGCATTTGACATGCAAGCAAAGGATACAGTTTGGTTTCACTCAGTTTCTATTCTGATATAGCAATGTGCATTAAAAAAAAATTAAAAAAAAAAAGAAGAAAAAAGATACTTGACA